>NC_081544.1:19228397-19248685 GCF_901000735.1 Corylus avellana
CAAGCAAGTGATGGAGACCAAAATGTAAAAAAAATTTAAATTTTTGTATCATAGGGAAACTGAAGGAAAGTTCACCTTTCATAATTAAACACTCGTTAGCCTAGTCAAAGTCTTATCATATTGGGCCTACCGCCTACAAAACCACGGCTGCACAGAAGTATGCGTGCCGTACTGAACCACGTCTGGTGTTTGGGCGGTCATTTTCTTGACGTCCATGTCAAAATATTGAAAGTTAGGAGTAATTACATTTTATTTTATCAATTATAACGTATTGTTACTTTATTTTTATAAACTGATAATATCATTGGTCGACCATATTAAACCACAATTTTGTATCCAAAATTTCAATTCTGTCAGTCAACCATGTTAAATTGGACGTAATATTCTCTTTTATATGTTAAATCCTTAAAGATTAAATACCCCATATGGGCGGGGGGGTGGCGGTGTGAGCCACCTAGCCGGGGTTGGCTGGTCAACAGCCACCCTCCCCAATAAGGGTGGCTGCAGCAGCCCCTCAATTTTTTTTTTTTTTAAAATCACTTTTATATTTTTTATTTATTTATTTTTTATTAAGAATAGCATATGTCGTAAAATTTCTACTGAGTGACTTTGAATCATGAGCCTACAGTAATCTAGAATAAGTATTTTAAGCTGACGAATTTGATTCTGGGGCCAAATTGTTATTTTGACATGGCACTCATAGATAATCTCTAAGTGTATTATTATTTTTTTAATTTAAGTATTTTTTAATTGTTTTTTATTTTTTTATATTCACTTTTTTTTTAATATATATAAATTAAATTAGAAGTGTTTTTCAATTTTAATATATTTATATTTTTTGAAACTAGTATATATATATATATATATATATATATATTTGTTTAATTTTAAGGGTATTATATGTAATTTTTTTTATATAAAGTTAGGGTATTTGAGTTATTTCAAGTTTTTTAACTGGTTGGCTGACAGAATAGAGGTTTTTGGCACAAAATGATAGTTTAATAGGGTTGTCAGTTCATGAGCGCAAAGTAACAATGCGTTGTAGTTGATGAGAGATTTATTTGGTACAAGCTTCTTTTTTTTAAAAAAAAAAATCTGATTTCCTGCAATATTATGATTATATTAGAAGCCAGTCCTTTTGTATTAGTTTTGATGTAAATTCTCCCTTCACCTTCACCTGCTGTTTGCTTAGAAAAGAGGGAGAAAAAAATAAATAAATACCACTTGCAACGTCTTGAAGATAAAGAAAGCTGCTGGAAATAATAATTATGAGATGCCTTGACAAATAGTGGCATAGTGCAACGAATAAGACAGGTTGAGAAGCATTGGAGCTGACTGTGAAAGGCATTGCGGTATTGGATACGTATTAATTTAATAAATTAAATTAACAAAAAATCATCTAATTTAATTGAAAAGAAAACTTATCCCGAATATTAGGTGCCTGCATCTTTCCTCTATAACAACATCAACAAGTACTCTCTCAAGCTTTTTTCAGTAATCTTTTCAAGTAATGATTTATGAGATCAGAAATTCTATTTATTTTTCTGAGGATCGCTTTCTATTCCCACTTCTAACATCAAGCTTTTCGAAACTTTATGCTATCCAACCAGACTATTGCTTCAGGGTAAGCCCACCGAATTATTTAGTCCTTTAGCACATGTAAACAAAATACATGTTTAAGCAATTATTGAAGCACAAGATAAGGAGACGAATAAGATTTCGGATAAGGATTCTCAAACAGTTTTAAACCCACCACGATATTCTCAACTAGTTTGATATCACCGTGATTCTCTCAACAACAATTGTATTTGTTGTGATACTATTCAGCTTAACTTAAATTTAAATGTAAATAAGTTGTTTCATTTAAATTGGTTCAAATTCAAATTGTATATATCTTATCTTTGTAATGTTTCCTATAAGTAGAAAGCATACGCAAACGTTGAAGTTGGGATTGTTAACCGTAAATTTATTTGTTCTAATATGGATAAACTTGGGCTAAGTTTGTTTCGGCCTAAAATGAGTTCTAGAAAATATTTTATGTATTTTCGGGAGTTTGGTGTGATGAAAAATAATAGCCAACCAAAAATATTTTTGGCTAGACCGAAAAAGATTATTTAATTTTCAAAAAATAGTTTCCATTTTTTAAAATAGTAAATCATTTTTCGAGTTTGAACATCTCATTCTCAAATCGACGGACCTCGCCAGGATTTCATCATGCCATCGTCAGGACCCGCTCTAAACCTCGCCAAGACCCCCTTGGGACTCACTAGAATCCAATTGAGCCATTGCCAGGACTTTGTCTGGATACAGTCGGGACCCCATTGGAACACGGTCAGGACTTGTGGGGAACCCATCGGGACCCACCGAAACTTCGACAGAATCTAGTTGGGAGTTGGGACACCATTGAGATTAGGTAAGGACACCATTGGGACCCTCCGGGACCCGGCTGCACCACCGCTCAGACTTTGCTGAGACCTAGTCCGGACACCACCGGGACCCAGTTGAGACCCCACTAGGACTCAACTAGGCCATCATTGGGTCCCCATCGGGACCCACCGGGACTTTTTGGAAACTCAGTCGAGACTCAGCCGAACCATCGTTAGGACTCGCTAGGACCCAATTAAACTACCGTCGGGACTTCGCCAAGACCTTGTTGGGACCCTGCTTGGACTCGATCGGAACGTTATTGTAATTTAAAATTTAATATGATTGAATGACAATATATAGAAAAATCACAATATATATTGTGATTTTTCGTACCCGCCAAACGCCATAAAAAATTTTTCAAGGAAATCATTTTTCAAGAAAATATTTTCCGTTGAAAACATTTTCTTATGTAAAAAATTTTATGTCGAAACAAATTAAGCCTTATTTATGCAAATATTTCTAATCAATCTACATTTGGATCAACTCATGTAACATAATTTTTAATTTCATATATACTGCTAAGAGCATTCCCAATGGATGAGCCATATTTTTATGTAAAATGGCTCTTCAAAATTCACTTTTATCTAGTTTAGCTAAGCCATTTTTAAATGTCTCTACATCCGATTAGTTATATTTCTATATATTCTATTAAAATATTATTAAAAGTAAGAAAAGTTTTGGGAAAAAGAGAACATGCAGAGAAAAAGTAGGAAACGCTTTGAGAAAAAGATAAAACAGGTGAGAGAAACAATAAAAGATAAATGGCTCCCTTAAAAAGTGCTGCTACATTTAACTTTTTTTTTAGCTCTTCTAATCAAATATCTATTTTACATTTATTTTTGGCTCATCCAATGTAGGAGGTTTTTTGAACATTTGAAGAGCTATTCTAGATAAAAGTAGCATTTAGCTCTTCCATTGGGAATGCTCTAACAAGATCATTAATGTCTCTTCAACTGCGTAATTAGCTTTCCTTAGCTCTCTAGAAAGAGTGGAATTATGAAAATGCAATCAAACCATTATGCAGCATACATACCAATTCAAATTGAAGATACAAACGTTTATGTTATTATTACAATGAATCCAATATATCAATAACACTAAATAATTTTTTGAGATAATTGACAAAACATTATGTTCGAAAAAATATAATACACTGAACAAAAATTATGGTACCTCTCATGCACAGAAAACAGAATCCGGTGAAGTTGTTCCATGTGTTTGGTCTCTGACCAATACATTTTGAGATTTATCTATTTTATGATGCTTTAATTTTCACTATGGTTATTATGATTGTGGTTTATATTATTGCTATCTTTGTCCCTTAGTTAAAGTCTTCCGCTGCAATCTCTCTTCAGAGAGGATGAGATCCTTGAATCTTGTTCCAAGAGGAATAAGGTTGAGATGCGAATCATGGAGTCAATCACTAGTTAATTGATTAATTCACTGGGACGTTACACTTGAGAAAGTCAGACTATTTGGAGCTAGTTTTATTTTTCCTTTAGATCTCTCACTAAGCTGATGTAATTTAACAAATTCAAGTTTTATATTAACTGGGCTACTTGTTTTTATTTATTAAAACTTGGGGTAGAGGAAAACAATAGTGCATGTATAAGAGACTGAGCTTGGGATAAAACTTAAGCCTAAGCATTTGGGTGAAGAGCATGGGCTAGAGATTAAATCCCCAAACCCATGTGTCACTCTTACTAGTCCCACATGCATTAGTTCTCTTATCTCTCCTAATATTTCAAACCTAAAAACAGAGAAGCCTCAAGCTTTTGCAAAAACACACAATCTCTACTGTTCTTTAGTATTTATTAAAAACTAGTATTCTTGACCTAACTCTCGAGAATAAGTAAAAGTTTTGGCTTGGCTAGCCGTGCATGGATGGGTCTGGTGTTGCTTGCCACTAAGTTCTGCTCATTAACCTGTCCTAATTGCTTCAATGGCAACAATAGCTATGACAAAAATTGATATAATATTTCTTGTATTTGGTTTCTCATCCCGTTATGGTATGAAATCAACCAAAAAAGGGTACGTGGACAAGGCGGCCGCCATAGAAAAAGGAAATGTTTTTGAAGGCCAATGAAAAGAAGCAAATCTTAATGTGTTTTGAAGCAATTACGTGGAATATATGATCAATAGCTTTCAATAGGTAGTAATCAGTAGAATTAATTAAGTGCTCCTCTCTTTTGTTGCTTTGTCGGGATCGGAGTAATAGACTTCATTGACGTATTGTTACAATGTCTCTTTCAAAGGGGCCAAAAAGTGTTATACTCAATTAAGGCTTGTACAAAGCCCACTCATAAGTTTGCTTTCATTCATTAATTTTAGGGTATGAATGATAGGAACTTGAGAATAATAGTAGACAAAATAAGTTTTTTACAAGTAGTCTTCCTAGCACAAATGGCGTTTAAATGTGGAACAATCAAATGAAGTACTACCACTTCATCCTTGGATGAAGCTTAGTAGGGCTAATTAAGAGTTGGGAAGAACTTTTGATTAAAATATAGGAGAAACTTTACAAAATATCTTTGAACCTTCATGCGTTTTGAAAGTACTCTCGAAATTCAAAAACTCTCAATTAAGGATATCAAACTTTGAATTATCCAATTCCGTTAAAATTTTTCATTAAATCTTGTCAAAATTCTCAAAGTACCATTGTTTTATTATAAAAAAATAATAATAATAATAATTGTAAAGATTCATGCGTTTATTTTTATTTTTAATAAAAAAACATATTTGCTGTTTTTTCTCAGGAAAAAAAAAAAGGAAGAGGTTATTTTCTGTGTTTATACATCTACTAATCTATTATTTCTGAGAACACTCATCAGAACATTCATATAAAATAATAAAAATAATAATAATATACTTAATATTAGATATATATATATAAAAATTAAAAAAAAAAAAAAAAAAAAGGTGATAATAATGCTTTGGCCCTTTATCTCCAAAAGAAAAGTATGAGGCATCTATTTAATGACATTTCATATCAATCTAAATCAAATTTTAACGTACCCGAATGTGTAGTTAATTAGAAAGATGGACACCTCTATTCATTGATAGGAGCAACGAAAAAGATGGAGAAAAAGGGTTAATATCAACTTAATGTGAAAGTTTTGTATAAAGCTGCCTAAGAAAAAGATATACACAACGGACGCATTGCTGAGCTCTCAAAACCCTTTACATCAACCTTATAACTATCCAAGTACCCCACAATATGAAATGATAATTCAAATACTGAAATACCAAGGATTTGGTTGGCTAATTAGGTTCTGTTTTCAATGGTTCATATTTAATTTCATTTCCTTTCTCTTTTACACGAGAAACTTGAAATTAAATATAAACTATTGAAAAAACTTCAATTCAAACAGATAGTGATTCTTACAATTGTCATCATGTACGTCATGCATGCGTAGAAACAAATTCAAGGAAGCTCGATGATTAATGTTCGTACAGTAAAGCTTTTTTTTTTTTCCTAATCAAAAAGACATGCGAGAGAGACGAATTGTATCTATTCTAACTATATGTGACCATAGTGAAAGAGCTAAGAAGATGGAAATCGTAGATGCTCTTTCAAATCAATTCGGTCTCACCAGAAAATGAGTGAACTAGGATTCTCATTTCCAGAGTCGAACTTTCACCCTAATACAAGCCAACCACGTATGAATTTCTTAAAATCATTGAACAAAAACAACATACGGCTGCATACTTTTGAAGTAAACAACTTTCTCCAAATGTGCATGAACATGGATGCTTTACCTTTGCCGTACTCTAAGATGGGAATCCATCTCACATCGATCTTTGATTCAAAAAGACATGTGAGAGAGCTCACTACAAAAAATTATATGATTTGTAATATATTTACTGTTCATTACTTTTTGCCACGTTACCATTTAGTATAATAACGTGTCAAATTTGACACGTTACTAAATCGAAAACTCAAAAAAAAAAAAATTTTGAAAACTTTAGTAACGTGTCAAAGTTGACACGTTACTAAATGGTAACGTGTCAAATTTGACACGTTACTAAATGGTAACGTGTCAAATTTAACTCGTTACTAAATCGAAAACTTAAAAAAATTTTAAAAAAATTTTTAAAAAAAAAATCGAAAACTTTAGTAGCATGTCAAAGTTGACACATTACTAAATCGAAAACTTAAAAAAAATAAAAATAAAAATAATTCAAAAACTTTAGTAACGTGTCAAAGTTGGCACGCTACTAAATGGTAACGTGTCAAATTTGACACGTTACTAAATCGAAAACTTAAAAAAAATTAAAAAAAATTAAAAAAAAATTTCGAAAACTTTAGTAACGTGTCAAAGTTGACACGTTAATAAATGGGCATTGGAAACACGCGTACGCGCCAGTCCCTCTTTTTCTCTTTTTCTTTCTTCTTCCCTCTTTTTTCTTCCTCTCAGCCGCACTTTTTCTTTCTTCTTTCTTCTTCTCTTTTCCTTCCAGTAGCTCTCCATCGTTTTCTCTCTCACTTACTCTCTCCTCCGTCGCCCAGTGTCTCAGTCGTGCTCTCTTTGCCAAAATCACCTCCAGCCGTCACTCTATCTCCCTCCGGCAGTACTCCGGCCACCATACCCTCTGCATCTCCTTTGATCTCCTCTCCTTAGGTATATATATGCGTTAATCTATTGATTATGTTGTTGATTTAATCAATCGATCTCTGTTATATTGACTGATTGTTGAGGAAAAATTATGGGTTAGTAACATAGTATGTATGATTATACCCACTTAATGATTTAGCCAAAATCCCTAAAAAATTTTAGAGCTTAGGCTGTAAAACGAAAAAATTTCTCCACAGTATTTGGGTTGCTCCAAATTCGGTTTTGAATGCTACCCATGAGATCATACAACTCCCTTTTTGGGATACCCATTAGTTAAATTGGTAGATATTGAATAATTTTTAGTTGATTTATGGTGGGTCTTTGTTTTATATAGCCGATTGGGGTGTTCTACTTGCTCTTGTTGAAGCAGATGTGGCCAGGTTGAAGCAGAAAGTTGCAGAACTCCACCATCTGGCCGGGTTTGGATTTAATAATTTTTTGCTCTTACCGTATTCCACGTTCAATTATTATTATTTTTTTTCAATTAAATTTTGATTTGCTACTGCATGAGTTAGGATTTTTGAAAATCAGATTCCATGATCATGGAATCTGATTTTCAAGTTTATCTCCGGAATTTTTTTTTTCAAATAATATAATGATATTATTTGAAAAAAAAAAAAAAATTCCGGAAATAAATTTGAAAAAAAAAATTTATTATTTTTATTAATTTTTTATAATTAACACGTTATTAAATGTTTTTTAGTAACATCCAACTTAGTAACACGCCACACGCGCTACTAACCACATGTTACTAACATTTAGTAACATGTCAAGTCTATTGATACGTTACTAATCAAAATGTTATTTTGTAGTAGAGACAAACTATATATGTTCTAACTATATGCATGTGACCATAGTGAAAGAGCTGAGATAATGGAAACCGGAGACGCTCTCTCAAATCAATCCGGTCTCACCAGGAAATGAGTGAATTAGGATTCTCATTTTTAAAGTCGAACTTTCACCCTAATACAAGCCAACCATGTGAGAATTTCCTTGAAATCACTTAACAAAAACAAAATATGGCTGCATACTTTTGAAGTAGACGACTTTGTCCAAATGTGCATGACCATGGATGCTTTTACCTTTGCCTTACTCTAAGATGGGAATCCATCTCACATCGATCTTTGATTCAAAATTCAACCCAAAGGACTCATTCAACGTACACCCGATAAGATCTCTCGTCTGATCCAAGTCGTCTTTTATCGCGGGCCAAAGAAAAAGATCGAAAGCAATATATAGCAACAGCCATGGGTGGCCCATGCATGGCAGGCCATGTAATTCTTTCAATGTTGTTGACTTGTTGTGGTGTGGCTTTCATGCTGAGACGAAACATACTTGTCAATTGGTTCATATTTCATGGAAGCAATGAAGAAGCCGAAGAATATTTTGGATATACAGTACTTGTGTATGGTCCACTACTATACTTTCTCACACGCCGGCGGAAACGATGAAAAAGAAGATAGAATATTAATTACTCACGCCGGAGGTCCTACGTACCATAAAAGAATCCAGAGGCACTATCTTAGCAATGGGGATGATCATGATAGAAAGCACTACCTCAATTATCACTCTCTAATTAACCAAAACGAAAAGATGACAAAAGAAAAAGAACATATATCATTAGATCCATTTTGTGAAAACATCCTCTTTTTAACAAATAATTTAACACACAAAATACTCGTAAAACATTGAAAACTGTTTTTACCTTTATGTTCCATCAGATTAATGCTTTTTTCAGCGAATAGGTATCTAGTATTTTGATTTCTAGACCCATCGAGTGAATCACTTATCGGTTTTGTCAATATGGGTAACACTTGGATTTTATATTAAGAAGAAAAGTCAGTCGACATAAAGTAATTAGTGGTTTATAAAAATACTTTACTTGGTAGCAGACAAAATTGTGCTTTATAAACAAAAACTTTAAAATTATTAATTTTTTTGAAATAGTAAGGTAATTGTTTTAGGAGTTTTTGTTGGTTGTTAGACTATTGAATAATAGGGAAAACCAAAAGATACTCATCCATGCCAACTTATGATGATGTGAGATCCGTACGGAGAGTATTGGTTGTAGTTTTACTTTTCTCTCTTTGCCAACGACTTAACTCGATCAACGGTCATGCGAGATGGCCTCCAACGTGCATTAATTCTTTGTCAAGGTTCGTAGTTCTATTCCAAAGACTACAAAATTGTTTGTTTCTTACGTAAGAAGATCAGATCTTTACAAATTTTGGTAACAATTATGTTCTTAGGAAACTAATAGCCCAAGACCCAATAGACCCAGGGCCGCCAGCCCACTTGAGAAGCCCAAGGCCCAAAAGACCCATGACCCCTGGCTGGCCCAAAGGGCCCGGATCTAGGCCGACTCCGAACCCAATCGATACCCCGTCACCCTAATCTGGACGTACCATTCAAAGTTTTCTCTCGCATCTTAAAGATTTTTTCTTAAGAGCACTAGTAGCAGATGCTCTATCTGTATTTTCCTTCCTTATGTTTAGGAAAAATTAAAAAAAAAAAATCACAAAAACCTACTCATATCACATTCAATACATTTAACCAACCCTCAAGGGTTGCTACAGTGTTTCACAATGTGTAGGAAACCAAAAGTTTCTCCTTATACATTAATTTTATAATATAAACATTTATCTTTTATTTATTTTCTTTTATCTTTTTGTCTTTAATTAGGGATTGTGTTGAAATTTTGTGAAAAAAAAAGTGAGAGTAGGGACGGAACTTATATTTTGTAAAGAAATAACATTTTAATAGTATATGAGAAGATAAAAGAAGTTATTGTAAAATATATTTTCATATAGAAGAAAATATAGTTTTGTGCCCTAAACTTCAAAAAAATTAAAGGGTAGCCTCACATCACGAAAATTTCCTACACACAACCCTGGCTATCCTAACGGCTAGGAGAGTGAAAGGGGTGCGACGTCACCGGCCTAAAGAATAGGCTAGAAGGCCAAACAAATCACATATAAAAGGCTAGATCGATGTATCATCTTCCTAAGAAACTTAACCCTAATCATTCACCAGAATTTCTCCTCAATTCGATCCTTATCCTGATCACTTGAGTCATTATTGAATCACAAAATAATTTAAAATATAAAATAAATAAAGACTCAATTATTTGTTTTTCCTTTTTTGCTGTCGTCACTTTTCTTTCAACTAAAAAGTATTTCAATTCATAAATATGTTTTTGTTTCTTCTCGGAAACTCTTCCCCAAACAGCCCAGTTTAGAAAGATCCTTAGAAAGGGAGTTAACAATATTACTGTGGCTGATGTCAGAATTGGCTGCCCGACACGCATACACAAAATGAACAAGTACATATTGGGACAACAAAGTAGTACTACTGGTCTAGTGTTTTAGTTGGACCACATGGCATCAGTAGAACCCAGCAAGAAGCAGCAACCACTAGGCCATACAGCTGTTCACCAAAGAAAATCCCATCGTAATCAAACCCCCATGATTCACGTGTCATACCGTGTGTAGTTGGAAACCATGCTAATTAGCTTTCGAATAAGCCAAATATCTTCATCCGCCCCCAATTAATGCATTCATCACCCACATATGTGATTTAAGATCGTTCACTGACTCTTATTTCTTTTTTAGCACTCAAACAAATTAACGACACCAAGCTAGGTCACCTAACATACGTACGTGTACATGATCTTTAATTTACCGCATGCAGTATAACTTAATTCTTGCAAGAAAACTCTGCACAAGCTTTATATATATATATATATATATATATATATGATAAAAAAAAATGGTACATATATATTAATTATTCAAGTAAAGTAGGAACTTGAGCCAACTACGTGGAAAATTCACGACTTGTTCGTTATAGCCGACCAAGACCAAAAAGTAAAGTAACTAAAGAGACTCATGACTTATTAACGTACATTGATTCAATCATCTGATCTAATTTTCTTCATCATTTTATGCTATTCAAAAATCAGCAATAAATAAATGACAAGACTAGGTCACCATTCAAAAACAACCATAAATAAATAAATATCGAAAAATAATAATAATTATGCGAGAAGATAAAGATTCTTGTTTCACGTAAGCGTCATATGCATGGCCCCAACCCATTTTGAAAGCAAAACCCTAACGAATTTCTCATTTGTTTGAAAACGCCTATATATACAACTTTCCCTTCCCATCTTCAATCCATTCAAACCAAAGAAAAAAACAAAATCCTTGAGGTCTTTCAATGGAGAAGCTTGCATTATTAGCCATCTCAAGTGCATTTCTTCTTCTAGTTTTAATATTTCCGAGGTCGGTCCATGGTGCAACAATTACATCATGTAGCCAAACCCCATATCCAGAAATATGCAATCATTTCATTAACACCAACTTTCTTCCATCAACCCTCGATGAAGCAGACCTAAAATTTCCTGACTTGGCCCACAAGGTAACCATGCATCAGGCCATCGAAGCCCACCAGCTTATCTCAGCCATGGACACAAATTTATTCGACGAGAAAGCCAAATCAGCATGGAAAGATTGTTTGGAACTGTACGAGGATACGGTTAACCAGATTAACCGCTCCTCGAGCTCCAACAATCCGACCGATGCTGTAACATGGATAAGTGCATCCATTGCCAACCAACAAACATGTCACAACGGTTTTACCGATCTCCACGTGTCTTCTAAATTACAATCCTTTCCCAACATGCTAACAAACTTTTCCAAACTTCTTAGCAATGTGCTCGCAGTTAATAAGGCGGCGGCCGCGGCTACGTTACATAGCCAACAGAATGCTGGCGGGCGGCGGTTGCTCTCTGACGGCTTCCCGACGTGGGTTTCTGCAGCGGACAGGAAGCTGCTGCAGTCATCGGGGGCGGGTGCACCTGCGGCTGATGTGGTGGTAGCACAAGATGGGTCTGGAAATTACAAGACCATTTCCGAGGCAGTGGAGGCGGCGGGTGGTGGCGGTGGCAGATTTGTTATATACGTGAAGGCGGGAGTTTACAAAGAGAACGTTCAGGTTAAGAAGTCAAATATAATGATTATTGGCGACGGAATGGGTTCCACGGTTGTTACCGGTAGCAGGAGCGCTAATGGTGGCTCGACAACTTTTGGATCAGCGACTTTTGGTAAGTTGTTTGGTTTATGAAACTTAAAATCTTGGTAATTAATTAATGTCAAGTTTTCAATAATAAAGAGAAAAAGACAAAAACTTTTGAACATATTTGAAATTGCGTTTGATAAATAAAGCTTTGAAGTAAAAAAAACGCTTTTGGTTAAAAGTTTCATTTTTTAAGCTTTTATCAAAAGTGTGTTTTCGTCATTTTTAGGTTTTTTAGACTCTTAAAAGTGCTTTTAATTTTGTTACCAAATGAGTACTTTTTTTTTTTTTTTTTATTAAACGGACATTTTGAGTGTTAAAAGTACTTTTAAACTCTTCAAACTCAATCTCAAATAGACCCTTACAAATCTGGGTATTTTTGGAACGTTTTAAAAGACCTTTGCTGCTAAGTGTATATTTAATGTACATGTAGAAATGTTTTCGATTTTTATGTTACTTTTTCTAATTGAAATATGATTATAAAATTAATTTTTTTATTTGTCAAATTTAGAAGAGATTGAGATTTTCTAGAATTTCTTTTAAATATGAAATTCTTAAATTCATAAATCTCAACGTTTAAAATAATTCATGTTTCAGAAGTTAACGAGGTAACCTTCTCTCCGGAGTTGGATCGTCCCACCAAAAAATTATATTTTAGATTTTTATTTTTTTATATATAACTTTGGCCCCTCAATTTGTTTTTTAATATAATATGACCCTCCTTTGTCCTAGTTAAAGTCAGACAACCAGTACACCAAAAGTACATCCTTCATTCTCATTAATGTATCAAAAATTTCAGCAAAAAAAAAAAAAAAAATAGTAGTGTTAAATTGACCGTACAATTTTATCTTCTCTCAGCAATTGCCGACTCCGGGGACCGGTTCGTCGCACGGGACATAACCTTTGAAAACACCGCCGGACCGCAAAACCACCAAGCCGTGGCACTCCGGTCGGGATCGGACTTCTCCGTCTTCTACCGCTGCAGCTTCAAGGGGTACCAAGACACCTTGTACGTGTATTCGCAGCGGCAGTTCTACCGCGACTGCGACATTTACGGCACCCAAGACTTCATATTCGGCGACGCCGTCGCCGTCGTCCAGAACTGCAACATCTACGTCAGAAAGCCGATGAGCGGCCAGCAAAACACCATCACGGCGCAAGCGAGAACAGATCCGAACGAAAACACCGGCATCGTCGTGCACAACTCTCGGGTGACGGCGGCGGGGGATTTGAGCTCCGTGAAGACTTATCTGGGGAGGCCGTGGCAGAAGTACTCGCGAACGGTGTTCATGAAGAGCAATTTGGGCAGTTTGATAAACCCCGCAGGTTGGCTTCCATGGAGCGGAAGCTTTGCGTTGGAAACGCTTTATTATGGGGAGTATATGAACAGCGGGAGTGGAGCTGATACTTCGGGGAGGGTTAACTGGGGGGGTTATCACGTAATAACGAGCCCGGCGGAGGCCGGAAAGTTCACCGTCGGGAACTTTTTGGCCGGAGGTTCGTGGATTGCAGAGTCTCGGGTGCCATTTGAGAATGGGCTTTGATAAGTCGCTAAAAGAGTTATCATTTTCTTAAGAAAGATATAGCTAGTGGGTGTCTATAGACTTTAAATCAATTAATTGTGACGTAAAGATAGTGACGTAAAGTTGGATAAAAGTGTCAAGTTGCTTATGTTATTAGATGATATAAAGGAAGATGCTGAAGCTAGCTAGCAGCTGGGGTTTACTTGTGATAAATGGTAGGTAGCCAAGAAAATATTACTGTTTAGTAGAACGTTATTGGATTGTTATGCAACTTAATCATGTTGCAGTGAAAATAAGCTATTGAATCTGTATTTGTAAACATAAATAATCAAATGTTGTTTTTTATTGTATAGTAATGGTAATGTTGACAAAATATTATTATTAATAACGATTTTATTCCCTTATATATATAGATAATTTGTGTTAAAATTGGTTAAGAAAAAAGTAATGAATAAATACAATAATTAATAAAGTCCCGAGCCGTTTCAAGTGTTCATTTTCTATGTGAATGCATGTACAAAGAATGGGGAAGCTACGATGCCTCGAGATTAATATAAAGAGTACGTAAGAGTAATACTATTATTTTATTGGGTTAATATGATAATAGCCATAAGCATTTATTTTTCTTATAAAAAAATAAAAAAATCTAAAAGTTAATGGGCACATAACATCAATTCAATAAGATAAGAATATATTACCTAAAAATAAGATAAGAATATAGTATATAATATTTTTTTTAATATAAAACAAAAGAAACTCTATATAAAAATCACAATATTATAGAAGCACATGATTATGTTTATCTTCAAAACGAGGCAGTGATGCTACAGAAATTTTCATTATCAAATTACATGACGATATTATATATATGTGTGGACGTAATGAATTCAAAACTTGAAAGTTGACTTCACGTGTTGAATCGTCACCCACTCATCTAAGTTAGAACGCTAGAGGGTGTACAGGTAATTACGTACCATGGTATTTATTTCAGTGAAATTGGGAAAATGATCTCTCCCTTTCAAATTCTCTCAATTTTTTTTTAGACCTCAAAAAAATTTGAATAATTTTGTCCTTCTAAATGCGCTGACTGAGAAAAATTGAAGGGATTTAAAATGGAAAGGATATTATAATTAAGGTGTTATAATTAAGCTATATTAATTTACTTTTATTGAGAATTGTGTAGTGGGCATTAAAAAAAAAAAAATTGGGTGAAATGTAAGGGCAAGTATCTCTTACAATTTTAAGAAATTTTAAATTCTCAAATTATACAATTTTTCAAGTCATTTCTTTCATCTATCGGCATATTAAAAACGTGACATGTTATCAAGGCAGACAAAAAGAATTTTTTTTTCAAAATGTTTTTTTAATTTTGAAAATATGATTCTTCTTCATAAAATCAAAAGACAGATTATGGCTCAAAACTTTTCTACAACATAGAGAACAATAATCTGATGAACATATACTATTCTCATCAATAACTTTTTTAATATATAACATTTTTGAAGCCGTTTGATACAAGAAATGACCCGGATTTTATAATTGGAGAATTTACAATTTCTTTGAAATTATAAGGAATCCTTATTCAAAATTGGATATCTTCTTTATCTATTCTTAAGTAAATTCAAATAATCTTCGCATAATTATGTTGCTCCTAGTAACCTAAAGTTAGCCAAAAACATTTTGGTCAAAAATTGCCTGCTTTCTTGTAAGCAAGAAGACAACACATTTATTTATTTTAACAGAAAATTTTATTGGTAAGAATCTATACAGGGTGTTGTCTCTATTTGTTGGGCAGGTGTGTGTTGAGATTGTCATATCTTTGGGGGAAAAAGAAAGAATTGACGGATACTCCTTTTGGTTAATTATGGTAGGGCTCGTGATTCCCAGACCATGAGATATAAAGCTAATGGGGTATGTTCAACATTATCTCACACATATGAATTAACTAATTAATATAATTAAGCTTGTGGTCACCCACCGACATCGACACCTAACTTGTCAAACTTGGAGGCGGCCATATATAATTATAATATAATTGAAATGATAAGACAATGAAAAATTAGTTCTTATGGTATACTATTCAAAGGACTTCCGTACACTATGACAATGCAGTAACGGTTTAAAAGGGTTGGAATGTGATTGTTTGTGACTGCCTCCAGGTTGACCCCAACTTTAATCTTTATTTAACATCAACTTTAAATTATTAGCCAGCTAAGTACGTTAGGCCGAGTTTGACTTGTAAGAGGTTTCTTTTTCTTTTCTTTTCTTTTTTTTGGAAGGAATAATAATATTATTAACTTTAGAGAAATGATTTTGACATGAAGAAACAATCGTAGGGACAAAAATCTGAATGGTCCCCCTATGGTAATCGGCCTTATCTGTGCATTGTCCAAGCTTGGTGCTCGGTTTAGTCACAACAATGGAGACTTTTCTGAAAGTTTTCCACCTAGATCTTTTGCAGAGAATCCTAGAAATTTGTTTTACTTTTCTTATTATTATTATTCTTTTTGGATTAGCCAGAAAAGCAGCTTAACTATTGTGCTAACACAAAATTTAGCATTTTAAGGGAATATATATATATATATATTAAAAATCTCTCTTATAATAGACTAATATGCCTAAAGTAAATTTTGGGCACTAATTGAGCCTTTTTTTTTTTGACATGTCCACACAAGAGGGGGAGGGAGAATTCGAACTAGTTACCTCCGCTTTATAAGACGTAGTCGCTAATTGAGCTTATAATGCAGAGGCGTGTGCATAATTTTGAGTCCCAAATAAAAATAATAATAATAATAATAATAAAAAATAAAAAGCAGACTTCAAGGTCGCAAACAGAGTTAACCAAAATTTGCAGAAAATGTAAAGGTCGTGAGATAAGGATATAGGGGCAGAGTAATAGACACCCATATTATTTTGAAGATTAAAAAGGAAAAAGAGATAGGCAGGTATTTTGAGTCCATAATGCTCTTATGCCCATCCAAAAGGTTACAAAATGATGTAAACTTATGTCCAACTGGTCAAGGGTTGGGGGAGTATCAAAATTCAAGAGAAAATTTCGACCGTAAAGGTAGCAGCATCAAGACAACATACAATCTTACTATGGCCCTGTTTGCATTTATGTAATGACGGTAGGGGCACTGCGGCCTGTGAATTCCTGCATCTTGGAAAGCTTCAGAGCAACCTCAACCTGTGTAATTAGATGCATCAGGCTGAGCCCAAATAATTGAACATAACATGGATAATCAGATAGAGGTTAGGGATATCTCACAAGAGGACCAAGTGCTTCTTGAGAATCTCGGCCAGTTTTTGATGGATCCTTCTCGTACTGCTCAATGTATAGACGGATGGTTGCACCTTCAGAGCCAGTTCCTGAAAGGCGGAAAACCTGCAAGTGTGTTCAGGAAGTATGAATAAGTTCACTGAGCTTCAACCAAAATACTTCCATGGTCACAACTTTATTAAGTGAATTCTGTTTGGTCTCCATAAAATAAAATGTCAACAATTTTTACTATAAATAGTTAAATTCCATTACATGAATTCTATCTTTGTGAGTCTCCCATAAATTAGATCCTAGTGACAACAATGTTCCGTCAGATGAATTATGAAAAAAAAAAAAAATTGGTATGAGGAGTCAACTTACCAATCGTGATCCATCCTCAAACAAATATCGAATACCCTGGTGCTTTGAGATGGAGCCATCAACAGGATCCTTGTACTCGAATTCATCAGCATCGACAACTTTTGCCACATCTGAACGTGCTCCTTTAACAATTCTGTATGAATGAACAGCTAAAGTTCTTCACTATGAAACATGAACCCTTTATGATGCAAAAATATTGAGCATATGATCCCAAATATGACAGCTTATTCAAGGCCAAGGATGTAAAGAACGTAAAAACAACAAGTACAAATAATTACTGCAGATTCATTGTTACAAAAGTTTTGCATTTCCGTTTTAACTGAACTGTATGCCATAATTTCAGTCTTTAACTCGTAGATGACTCTATTAAAATATAGCTTCCTATTAGCTGAAAAGCTTCAGGACCACTTCACTGCTAACATCAAGGGAATCCTTCTTTAGACCTAAAAAGGCATTAAGAAGGCTGTTCTTCAGACTGATGACAGTAAATAAAAGAAAACCAGGTCACCTGCTGAACTGTGTTGTGGGACAGCAGCACTGGTTCATATGACGAATAGGAGAAACACTGATGGAGTCCCAATTTTCAACATATTGAGCCTTAACCAAAGGATCGAAGAAGAGAATCTCATCACATGAGATCTCTTTAAAATAGAAGTTCTTGAAGAAAGAGATCAACAGTAAAGAGCTCAAAGCATTTCATCTTTGACTCTGAACTACCATTTCATCCTATATAGATATTGGAAGACCCAAAAACTTCATAGGTAAAGAGTGTCCCCTACAACCAAGGATACCGGTCAAGCCTCCAATATCATCCACGGAGCCAATAGGGGGCTAACTCTAATTTAGTCAGGTTCATTTTCAACCCCAAAACAACTTCAAAACATAAGAAGATACCGCAAATTACAAAGATGCTTGGGATTCGCCTCACAAAAAAACCAAAGTGTCACCCGCAAAAAGGAGATGAGACAAAGTAACCACTTTGTTATTTCTTGACCCCACCAAAAGCCTGATAAGAGACCCTTATTCACAATGGTGGACAGCATTCGACTTAACGCTTCCATGACGACAACAAACAACAAAAAGGGTAGAGGATCCCCTATCTCAAGCCGTGGGAACTATTTAAAAAGTTGGATGGAGTTCTGTTAATCAAGACACACAAACAAATCATAGAGATTCAATGAGCTATCCATTCTTGTCATTTCTCCCTGAAACCACATCTCCTCTCCTCAATAGATACAACGGGAAGTCCCAATTAACATGATCATAAATCTTCCTCTAGAACCAATTTATAAAGCAAACATGGGACCTCTCATCTAATTCTACTATCGAGACATACATTAGAAATAAGGATCGAGTCTAAAATCAATCTCCCCTTGATAAAAGCATTCTGAGACCTAGAAATAACCTTCTCCAACACTGCTTTTAGCCAGTGGGCTAGAACTTTAGATTTGATTTTATAAACGCCGCTTACCTAATGCCCCATCTTTCTTGAGAATAAAGGCAACAAAACGAGGCATTGAGACTCCTAACTTACCCCATCCATGGAACTCATGAAAGACATTCATGGTATCTTCTTTGGGAATCCCCCAACAAGACGAGAAGAAAACCAAAGAAAAATAATCAAGGCTTGAGGTCTTATCACCATTTAGAGCTTTCACCACCACCTCAAAGACCTGACTCTCCTCAAAAGCTCTTTCCAACCATGTAGCCTCCTCTGCATTAATAGAATTAAAAGAGAGCCATCCAAGTTAGGCCGCCAACTGAATTGCTCGGAATAGAGATGAGTGTAAAATTGTAGTATATGCTCAATTATTTCAAATGAATCTAAAGAGATGGAGTCGTTACGCACTAAGGAATGCACGGTGTTGTTCCTTCTATTTGAATTTGCCACGTTGGAAAAATTTTGTATTATAGTCTTTGTCTCTCAGCCAAAGGGTCCTTGATTTCTATCTCCAACTCACTTCTTCCAAAAGAGTAGTCATTTTCAAATCACTAGTGACCTTAGCCTTTCTTGCGTTTTCTCAACTGATAGGGATAGGAATCGTTCTTCTACAATAGCATCAAGATCATGGACTTCCAACCAAAAAATTCTTCTTCCTCATCTCAACATTGCCAAACACCTCCTCACTCCATTTCTTTAAGTTGAGTTTCAAATCCTCTAGTTTTTGAGCCAAGACAAAAGTGGGGAATCCTTGAAAACTATAAGACGACTAAGACGACCTTTGCCTTTCTTGCATTTTCTCATCTGATAGGAATCGTTCTTCTTCAATAGCATCAAGATCATGGACTTCCAACCAAAAAATTCTTCTTCCTCATCTCGACATTGCCAAAACACCTCCTCACTCCATTTTTTCAAGTTGAGTTTCAAATCCTCTAGTTTTAGAGCCAAGACAAAAGTGGGGAATCCTTGAAAACTATAAGATGACCACCACTAATTCACCCCCTCCACAAAACCCTCATATTTAAGCCACATATTCTTAAAACATTTATGCTCCTGACAACAACAGTGCAATCCAGCAATAAAGGAAAGTGATCGGATAAAACTCTAGGAAGCCTTTGCTGAGAAACATCAGGAAAGTGGGCCTCCCAATCAAGACAGAGAAGATAGCTATCAATTATAAACCACACCAGAGGATCACGGTTATTAAACCACATGAAACTACCGCCAACAAGAGGGATGTGCATAAGGCCTTGTTCAAAAAATGAACTTGGAGAACTCCAACATAGCTGGGACGAACCGGGAACCGCTAGATCTCTCGCTTAGGAAACGGATTTAAAATCTCCCCCAATATACCATGGAACTTTCTACCAACTAAGCAGTCTAGCCAATTCATCCCAAAGCACTCTCTTTTTACTGTCGGCATTGGGCCCATAAACGTCGGTGAAAGCCCATTCAAAGTTGTCATCGACATTTCTAAAGTTACAAGCCACAAAGTATGCCCTGACACACTCAGTTTTTTCCACCACCATCCTATCCCACATTAAAAAGTTCCACCAAAAGCCCCT
>NC_081544.1:19248785-19253655 GCF_901000735.1 Corylus avellana
ATGGATCCTTCTCGTACTGCTCAATGTATAGACGGATGGTTGCACCTTCAGAGCCAGTTCCTGAAAGGCGGAAAACCTGCAAGTGTGTTCAGGAAGTATGAATAAGTTCACTGAGCTTCAACCAAAATACTTCCATGGTCACAACTTTATTAAGTGAATTCTGTTTGGTCTCCATAAAATAAAATGTCAACAATTTTTACTATAAATAGTTAAATTCCATTACATGAATTCTATCTTTGTGAGTCTCCCATAAATTAGATCCTAGTGACAACAATGTTCCGTCAGATGAATTATGAAAAAAAAAAAAAATTGGTATGAGGAGTCAACTTACCAATCGTGATCCATCCTCAAACAAATATCGAATACCCTGGTGCTTTGAGATGGAGCCATCAACAGGATCCTTGTACTCGAATTCATCAGCATCGACAACTTTTGCCACATCTGAACGTGCTCCTTTAACAATTCTGTATGAATGAACAGCTAAAGTTCTTCACTATGAAACATGAACCCTTTATGATGCAAAAATATTGAGCATATGATCCCAAATATGACAGCTTATTCAAGGCCAAGGATGTAAAGAACGTAAAAACAACAAGTACAAATAATTACTGCAGATTCATTGTTACAAAAGTTTTGCATTTCCGTTTTAACTGAACTGTATGCCATAATTTCAGTCTTTAACTCGTAGATGACTCTATTAAAATATAGCTTCCTATTAGCTGAAAAGCTTCAGGACCACTTCACTGCTAACATCAAGGGAATCCTTCTTTAGACCTAAAAAGGCATTAAGAAGGCTGTTCTTCAGACTGATGACAGTAAATAAAAGAAAACCAGGTCACCTGCTGAACTGTGTTGTGGGACAGCAGCACTGGTTCATATGACGAATAGGAGAAACACTGATGGAGTCCCAATTTTCAACATATTGAGCCTTAACCAAAGGATCGAAGAAGAGAATCTCATCACATGAGATCTCTTTAAAATAGAAGTTCTTGAAGAAAGAGATCAACAGTAAAGAGCTCAAAGCATTTCATCTTTGACTCTGAACTACCATTTCATCCTATATAGATATTGGAAGACCCAAAAACTTCATAGGTAAAGAGTGTCCCCTACAACCAAGGATACCGGTCAAGCCTCCAATATCATCCACGGAGCCAATAGGGGGCTAACTCTAATTTAGTCAGGTTCATTTTCAACCCCAAAACAACTTCAAAACATAAGAAGATACCGCAAATTACAAAGATGCTTGGGATTCGCCTCACAAAAAAACCAAAGTGTCACCCGCAAAAAGGAGATGAGACAAAGTAACCACTTTGTTATTTCTTGACCCCACCAAAAGCCTGATAAGAGACCCTTATTCACAATGGTGGACAGCATTCGACTTAACGCTTCCATGACGACAACAAACAACAAAAAGGGTAGAGGATCCCCTATCTCAAGCCGTGGGAACTATTTAAAAAGTTGGATGGAGTTCTGTTAATCAAGACACACAAACAAATCATAGAGATTCAATGAGCTATCCATTCTTGTCATTTCTCCCTGAAACCACATCTCCTCTCCTCAATAGATACAACGGGAAGTCCCAATTAACATGATCATAAATCTTCCTCTAGAACCAATTTATAAAGCAAACATGGGACCTCTCATCTAATTCTACTATCGAGACATACATTAGAAATAAGGATCGAGTCTAAAATCAATCTCCCCTTGATAAAAGCATTCTGAGACCTAGAAATAACCTTCTCCAACACTGCTTTTAGCCAGTGGGCTAGAACTTTAGATTTGATTTTATAAACGCCGCTTACCTAATGCCCCATCTTTCTTGAGAATAAAGGCAACAAAACGAGGCATTGAGACTCCTAACTTACCCCATCCATGGAACTCATGAAAGACATTCATGGTATCTTCTTTGGGAATCCCCCAACAAGACGAGAAGAAAACCAAAGAAAAATAATCAAGGCTTGAGGTCTTATCACCATTTAGAGCTTTCACCACCACCTCAAAGACCTGACTCTCCTCAAAAGCTCTTTCCAACCATGTAGCCTCCTCTGCATTAATAGAATTAAAAGAGAGCCATCCAAGTTAGGCCGCCAACTGAATTGCTCGGAATAGAGATGAGTGTAAAATTGTAGTATATGCTCAATTATTTCAAATGAATCTAAAGAGATGGAGTCGTTACGCACTAAGGAATGCACGGTGTTGTTCCTTCTATTTGAATTTGCCACGTTGGAAAAATTTTGTATTATAGTCTTTGTCTCTCAGCCAAAGGGTCCTTGATTTCTATCTCCAACTCACTTCTTCCAAAAGAGTAGTCATTTTCAAATCACTAGTGACCTTAGCCTTTCTTGCGTTTTCTCAACTGATAGGGATAGGAATCGTTCTTCTACAATAGCATCAAGATCATGGACTTCCAACCAAAAAATTCTTCTTCCTCATCTCAACATTGCCAAACACCTCCTCACTCCATTTCTTTAAGTTGAGTTTCAAATCCTCTAGTTTTTGAGCCAAGACAAAAGTGGGGAATCCTTGAAAACTATAAGACGACTAAGACGACCTTTGCCTTTCTTGCATTTTCTCATCTGATAGGAATCGTTCTTCTTCAATAGCATCAAGATCATGGACTTCCAACCAAAAAATTCTTCTTCCTCATCTCGACATTGCCAAAACACCTCCTCACTCCATTTTTTCAAGTTGAGTTTCAAATCCTCTAGTTTTAGAGCCAAGACAAAAGTGGGGAATCCTTGAAAACTATAAGATGACCACCACTAATTCACCCCCTCCACAAAACCCTCATATTTAAGCCACATATTCTTAAAACATTTATGCTCCTGACAACAACAGTGCAATCCAGCAATAAAGGAAAGTGATCGGATAAAACTCTAGGAAGCCTTTGCTGAGAAACATCAGGAAAGTGGGCCTCCCAATCAAGACAGAGAAGATAGCTATCAATTATAAACCACACCAGAGGATCACGGTTATTAAACCACATGAAACTACCGCCAACAAGAGGGATGTGCATAAGGCCTTGTTCAAAAAATGAACTTGGAGAACTCCAACATAGCTGGGACGAACCGGGAACCGCTAGATCTCTCGCTTAGGAAACGGATTTAAAATCTCCCCCAATATACCATGGAACTTTCTACCAACTAAGCAGTCTAGCCAATTCATCCCAAAGCACTCTCTTTTTACTGTCGGCATTGGGCCCATAAACGTCGGTGAAAGCCCATTCAAAGTTGTCATCGACATTTCTAAAGTTACAAGCCACAAAGTATGCCCTGACACACTCAGTTTTTTCCACCACCATCCTATCCCACATTAAAAAGTTCCACCAAAAGCCCCTAAAGAACCCAAATAGCACCAATCCACATGAAAACAGCCCCATAGACTGAGCACAACAGCCCTAGACACATACTACAATTTAACTTCTTACATATAGAAAATATCTGCCTTCCACTAAGAAAATTCCTAACCCTTGACCTTCTGTCCTTCATTTAACCCTCACACATTCTACAACAAAATCTGAGGCTTCATAAAAAGCACACTATACCCCCTTCCCTTGGCTTTTACTCTACTAGACTAACCCCCCTTACTGTCATAATTTACAGAACAAGCTAACCTCTATCACCTCACGATACCTTCTGTTCATAGACTTGGAAAGTGGAATAGAGGGACTATCCGGCCCATTCGAGTTCTGTTCACTTCAATGGCAATAAGCAGCACCAACAACTCTTCCTCGAACCCTTCACAAAGACAACCCCACAATATGATGGAAGCTCTTGGCTTTGTGAACCACCCAGTCAGAAGCCTCTACAACTAGCAAAATAGGCTCTTCAATTACTGGAGAGGGTGAATATTTAGGGGCTCACTTTCCCTTGACTCTACCCCTCCACCCTCCACTGTAGCCTTACAACGCTGGCCCCAATGAAGAACCACTCAAAGTGAGCAGCTAAGGGCCACCAAGGGAAGTCATAATATCATATATATATTTCTGAGCCCAAATGACTTTTCTCTCTTCTCTCTCATCCACCCACGCCTGAGTGCAGGCGTGTGGGTGGCGCGTGTGACCTGTTTGGGTGTCTAGTTTGTTAGCTGTTTGGTTAGTGTTATGGCTGATTCAAGGAAGTGGTCTATGGAGTCCAAGAAGTTTGAGTTACTGATAAAAAGCTCAGGGGTGAGGATTTTTGAAAGAAGCAATAGGATACAAAAAACCATCTTCTTGAAGAAGGATGAGTTGCTGTGGTTGGGGCGCATTGTGGAGGACTTAGTGGCAGTGGAAACTTCTGAGGTATTTTGGGACCAATCCAGAGCAGGGTTTCCTCGGATAATTGCGCAAAAATGCTCCAACAGGAATGGACGTTTTCTGACGGTAGAAGAATTTGATGGAAGGCAAAGAAGAAGATTATTCCAGAAGGGCAAGTTGGTCAAGGTTGGGAACGTTTCATCTCGGAGGTGCGTTTGGCTAAGTCTTCACTGTGCGAGGTCAGAGAGGTCACGGTAGACAAGAAGAAGTTTGAGGGGGTGGGAAGGAGGAGTTTCGCAGAAGTGCTGGGGTCGTCGTTGCAATCGGCAGAGGACTGTTTTGATGATTATTCCGAGCCGATAGCCAAGGTGCCTAGATGGTTGAAGGAGGCTGCTACAGAGAAGGATAAACAATACCATGCTTCCACGGAGCAGGGGGTGGGTACGCACAAGGCGAGGATTCAGGTGAGGAATGGTGGCGGTTGCGTGGAGGGACTGAAGAAGAACCAATTCTCTGGTGAGGAAGAAATGTGCAACCTAAAGGCAGGGGGGTCTCGGGGTGTTGTCAACAGGATTCCGGCGAGCAGGTTGAATGCCTTGGCAATGATGGCAGCATCGGAATTTGGAGATGATC
>NC_081544.1:19253675-19282461 GCF_901000735.1 Corylus avellana
TAGAGAGGTTTGATTTTTTAATAAAAAATTTGGAGAGGAGTGGGTACACAAGGACTGGCGGGGCGTGCGTGTGTGGTCTGGCAGGAGGGGTCTCTCTCATGCAAGGGGAGGCCCAGCCCAAGAAGATTAACATGGAGGTTAGGGAGTTGGAGGGGGAGGATGGGTCTAAGGGGAAAGACCAATGGCCCAAGAGAAAGTTTAAGGGAAAGAAGAAGGTGGTGGCTGTGTATAGGCGTAGGAAGATGGGCCTGGGTCTGGGTCAGTCCAGCCCAAGCGCGTCTGGTCCAGAAGGGGCAAGACCCAAGGTAGCGCCGAAGGTGTTTAACACGATCGGCTTGCAGGAGGGATGTCGAAGGTCTCCGGCAGGTGACCCAGGTGCGTCGTCGTCGGCAGCAGTAAGGACGCAGTTAGAGGAGAGATCGCCGGCTACAGTGGAAGTCTCTTGTGATGGTCCCGGTGAGCTTTCTAGTGGAGAAGAAGCGTTGAGTCTGGCCAGAAATAGTTGCTGCACGCCGGCGAGAGTGTTTCCGTGCCAGACAAAGCCGGAGATGCCGTTGGTGGTTGTCGCCGGTGAGTCAGCGATGGCCGGCGAATTTCTCAGTGCTCCGACAGTCGTGATTTCGGACGGGGGGGAGTCTCGGTCGAGCCAGACAAGGCCGGAGGTGCCATTTTTGGTCGCCGTTGGTGAGGAACTTGAGTGGGTCGAGTCTGGGGAGCCATCTGGAGCTGTTGGAGTATCGGGGATGGTGGTTTTGGGCGGTGGGGATACTGTTTCGCACCAGAAGATGCCGGTGATGCCAGGTACAGTGGGTGAGGGCAATGAGGTGGTTCCTTGGCATGGCGGTGAAGTGTTCCAGGTTGACGGTCAGGCTAGTGGGGGAATGGGTCAAGAGCAAGAAATAAGGTATACTGGTGGGCTGCATGTTTGGGATGATGATCCTTCAATTATTGGATTCCGGTGTTCAGGTTTGGTTGAGTCTAGAGAGGTTGGTCAGGAGGTGGTAGCTAAGAGTTGTGGGGGTGAAGTCATTGTTGATGATAGGAGTAAGGAAGACGGGAGGGCAGAGGCGTGTGGAACAGAGGGGCCATCGCCTTTGAACAGTTATGGTCCTAATTCAGGGGATGTAGCAGGCTTTTCCGATTGGGTTATTCAGTGTGCCAATGAGATATATTCGATCGTGGGGATTTCGTTTGCTGGTCATAAGCTGCAGTTGTTAGCATTGTTAAACTCTCTAGAAGAGGAGCGCCGAAATAATGGGATGGTATCTACTTCTAGTAGCAGCACTAAGGGTAAAAGGGCCTAATTCAGGGGATGTAGCAGGCTTTTCCGATTGGGTTATTCAGTGTGCCAATGAGATATATTCGATCGTGGGGATTTCGTTTGCCGGTCATAAGCTGCAGTTGTTAGCATTGTTAAACTCTCTAGAAGGCTGGCAAAGCATAATGGGATGTAGTATCTACTTCTAGTAGCGACCTTAGGGTAAAAGGAGATAGAAATTTGGTGTTCGGTGATGATGCGAGAAGTGGGAGCTCGATTGGGGCAGGAAAGGGAGGGGGAATGTAGTTGTGTTATGAAGATAAACATTATCTCTTGGAATGTGAGAGGGTTGAATAAGAGGGATAAGCGCTTAAGGGTGAGTAATTTACTTAGGGATTGGAATGCAGATGTTGTGTGTCTTCAAGAAACCAAGATTCAGGGTATGTCTAGAAGCATTGTTCGCAGTTTATGGCGGCGAAATCATGTGGATTGGTGCTGTTTGGATTCTAATGGGGCCTCGGGAGGTATTTTAATCATGTGGGATACTAGGGTGGTGGAGAAGATTGACGTCTGTATAGGGGATTTTACCCTGGCTTTGTCTTTCAGGAACGTGGCAGATCTCTCTGTGTGGGCGTTTGCAGGGGTGTATGGTCCGAATATTGATAGGGATAGAAGGCTCCTTTGGGATGAGTTGGCGGCGTTCTTAGTTGGTGGAACTTGCCATGGTGTATTGGGGGAGATTTCAATGTTACTCGATTCCCTAGTGAAAGATCGGGTGGAGCTCGTCTGGATTCTGCTATGATGGGTTTCTCAGATTTTATTTCTGAACAAGGGCTTATGGACCTTCCCCTTGTAGGGGGTGTTTGTACTTGGTCGGTCTCTCAAGACCCTCCGCTATGGTCTAGGATTGATCGGTTTCTTGTTTCTCCAGAGTTGGAAGCTGGTTTCCAGGGGTGAGGCAGAAAAGGCTTCCACGTCTTTGCTCGGATCATTTCCCAATTATGCTTGAGTTGGGGGAGATTTCCCAGGGGAAAAGGCCTTTCAGGTTTGAGAATATGTGGCTTAAAGAGGAAGGGTTTGTTGCCTTAGTGAAACAATGGTGGGATTCTTATGAGTTCCAAGGTACGCCGAGCTTTGTTCTTGCTCGCAAACTCAAGGCCTTGAAGCTGAATTTGAAGACTTGGAATGAGGAGGTGTTTGGTAACATTGAGAGGAATAAGAGGACTCTTCTTGAAGATCTTCGGGTGTTTGATGAGCACGAAGAAAGTAGGGCTTTGAATGTGGAGGAATTAGCGAGGAAGGCCGAGGTTGTTCAAGAATTAGAGAAGTGTACTCTTATGGAGGAGATTAGTTGGAGACAGAAATCGAGGGTGTTTTGGTTAAAGGAAGGGGACAAGTGCACTAAATTCTTTCATTCCATAGCCAACTCTAATAGAAGGTATAATTCGATAGAGAATCTTATGATTGGGGATAATCTTTCTTCAAATCAGGATGAGATTAGTGAGCACATTGTGGATTTCTACCAAAAGCTCTTTGCTGAACAACACAGTTGGAGGCCTTTGGTAGATGGTATCTCCTTGGATTCCATCTCAGAGGGAGAGGCCAGCTGGTTGGAGAGAGATTTTGAAGAGGAAGAGGTTAGAAAGGTCGTGTTTAAGATGAATGGCAACAAGGCATCGGGCCCCGATGGGTTTTCTATGGCGTTCTTCCAAGCTTGTTGGGATGTGGTGAGGGAGGACATTATGAGGGTCTTCAGTGCTTTCCATGCTGGCGGGATGTTTGTAAAGAGCCTCAACGCTTCGTTCATTTCGCTTATTCCAAAGATTCCCGGTGCCATCAACCTTAAGGATTTTCGACCGATTAGCCTTGTGGGAGGTATGTACAAAATTATTGCCAAGGTTTTAGCAAATAGATTGAAGGTTGTGCTGGACAAGATTATCTCCAAGTCGCAAAATGCTTTCATCAAAGGTAGACAGATTCTAGATCCCATCTTGATTGCTAATGAATGCCTTGGTAGTAGGATGAGATCTGGGGAGCCAGGGGTCATTTGCAAAATGGATTTGGAAAAAGCTTACGATCATGTGAATTGGGGCTTCTTGATGTATTTGCTAAGGAGGTGTGGTTTTGGAGGGGTTTGGTGTTCTTGGATTCAACATTGCATTTCCTCGGTGCGGTTCTCGATTATGGTAAATGGGTCTCCTAAAGGTTTTTTTAGTAGCTCCAAGGGTTTGAGACAAGGGGATCCACTCTCTCCTTTGCTGTTTGTGTTTGTGATGGAGGTTCTGAGTAGGATGATTTTGGCGGCGGTTCATAGGGGGTTGTTAGAAGGTTTCAAAATCGGTAAACACTACAGTCTCTCATCTTTTATTTGCCGACGACATCTTGATTTTCTGCAATGCTAAGCCTGCCCAGTTACGTTACTTGCGGAGTTTGTTCTTGTTGTTTGAAGCTGCTTCCGGGTTGAAGGTTAATTTGGCTAAATCGATGCTTATTCTGGTGGGGAATGTGGAGCAAGTGGCTTCGTTAGCCAGTATTTTAGGGTGTGAGGCAGCTCCTTTGCCAGTGAAGTACCTTGGTCTCCCGTTGGGAGGCTCTTATAAGTCCAAGCATATTTGGGATGGAGTGATCGAGAAGATTGAATATCGGTTGGCCAGCTAGAAAAGGTTGTATTTGTCGAAAGGGGGTAGGGTCACCCTTATTAAGAGCACTCTTGCTAACCTGCCCACTTATTACTTGTCTCTTTTCCCTATTCCGGTGAGTGTTGCTAAGCGTATTGAGAAGCTTCAACGCAATTTTCTTTGGGGAGGGATAGGCGAAGAGTTCAAATACCACTTGGTGAAGTGGTCGCAGGTTTGCACTCCGATCAAGGAAGGAGGGTTGGGGATCAGGAACTTATTGGTCTTCAACCGCGCTCTTTTAGGGAAATGGTTGTGGCGCTATGGGGCGGAAAGAGAAGCATGGTGGAGAGTTGTGATAGATGCGAAGTTTGGAAGCTTATGGGGAGGGTGGTGTTCGGTTGAGCCTGGAGGAACATTTGGGGTAGGGTTATGGAAGAATATTAGGAAAGGGTGGGAAACTTTCAAAGGCTTTACGAGATTTGCAGTGGGGGATGGGTCTAGGATTAGCTTTTGGCATGATTGGTGGTGTGAAGATTCAGCTCTCAAGATAGCTTTCCCGATCCTTTATAGTATTGCTTGTGCGAAGGAAGCCTCAGTTGCGGATAACGTGGAGATGCTAGGGGGGTCCAACCAGTGGAACGTGAGTTTTTCGAGGGAGGCTCATGATTGGGAGGTGGAAGCCTTTGCTTCCTTTTTCCAGGTGTTACATTCTACAGGAGTGAGAAGAGGGTCGGAAGATAGATTATGGTGGAACCCTTCCAAAAGAGGTACGTTCAAGGTCAAGTCTCTCTTTCTCTCCTTGGCATGCTCAGAAGGAAGAAGGTTCCCCTGGAAGAGTGTGTGGCGGACTCAGGCTCCTCCAAGGGCAGCATTTTTTGCATGGTCGGCGGCTTGGGGGAAAATTCTGACCTTAGATAACCTCAGAAAGAGAAATGTGATTGTGGTAAACAGATGTTGGATGTGTAAGAAGAGTGAGGAGACGGTGGATCATCTTCTTATCCATTGTGAGGTGGCGTCTGCTTTGTGGAGTGCCTTTTTTGGCCGTTTTGGGTTATCATGGGTGATGCCTGGTCGGGTTTTCGAGTTGCTAGCCTGTTAGTGGTCTGCAGGAAAGGGGGGGGAGTGCTGCAGTTTGGAAGATGGTGCCTACTTGTTTTTTTTTTGTGTCTTTGGAGAGAGAGAAATAATAGGTGCTTCGAGAATGTGGAGAGGTCTTTCGAGGACTTTTTATCCTATTGTTTCCATACTCTGTATCTTTGGACTATAGCGTTTGTTTTCCCGATTTCGGTTAGCTATGATGATTTCCTTGTATGTTTTTCCCTTTCTAGTTAGGTGATCCTCCTTGTATACTTCCAGTGTACTTAAGGGCGCCTTATGCTTTTAATAAAATCAGCTACTTACTTATCAAAAAAAAAAAAAAAAGGGCCACCAAGGCACCTGCGGTACTACAGCCTTCCTTTGCCGAAAGTCATCTCAAAAAATGGTGCCACCTTGCGCAACTTAGCGGCACAGCTTTTCCCACCTCTCCCTTCATGACCCACCGAGGTGGCAATGAAGCTCCTCCAGCCCCCATCCCTATACTCTGCCAACACTAGGAACCTGCCACGACTATTTGAGTACCTTTGGACGACAAAAGCTTTGCGACCGACCCTAGAAGATTTGAATCATTCCTTCAACCCCTCCCCTCGGACCAGCATCTCCACAATAGCCAACAACCACTCCACTGACCTTGCCATGAACATTGCACAGGAGACCCCTCCGCTTTCTATCGATGATACACAACATAGAACGCCCCTCTTCAGTTTTCGCTTCCACGTAAAACCAACTCAAAAAACCCATTATGAAAACCAAAACCGGTGAACTACGAGGGCATCAGAACGGAGAAGGAAAGAGACTAACCAGAAACCTCAAAACGCACCTGCACATGTTGATGTGTGTGTGTGTGTGTGTGGGGGCAAGGGGGGGTGGAGAGAAAACAGATCGGCATGCCTTTTTTTAGCTAAAGAAGTGGTGTCAGTACTTAATGAAGCATGTATAATCTCAGCAAGAAATTAGTCTTTTAGAGCAGCAAAATGAACATACTCATTAACTTCAGAAAGGGAAGATTGCAGCTTGACCAAATATGCCATTAACACCTTGGCTGCACCAGCATCCACATTCTTCAAGGAACAATTTAAACAAGTTAGATAACAATTCAAGATTTCCCATTGCTAAACATGGGATAAAACCCACCTCATAGTCATATCGAGTGTAATAGTGTCGACCATAAGTAGTCCAATGCTGGTGCACTATGTCTTCAACAGTCACAAGCTTTTCCCCACCAAAATTTTCCTTATTTTTATGAGCAAGTATAGATAGCCAAGCCAAAACTGCCCAGATCCCGTCCTTCTCACGTATATGGTCTGAGCCTGTCAACAGAAAAGACAAATGATTACAGAAAGACATTATCTAAGTTTCTTACTGTTCAAACTGGTAAAAGATATACTTCATAAAGGGAAATGCCATCTACCAACCAGTTCCAAAACTTTCTTCCCCACAAACTGAACATAATCCAGCATCCATTAAATTACCAAAGAATTTCCAGCCAGTGGGTACCTGGCATTGAGTAGAAAAATAAATGCTCCAAGACCAACAGCACAGGAAGACAATCGTAAAAAATTGGCTGTGCCAAAGAATACCTCAAAAAATTTTAAATTCAGATGTTTAGCAACAACATCAAGGGCAGCTGAGGTCGGCATGCTCCTACATGGGGAAAAGTTAAAAGATATTATTTTTATGTCTTCCAAAACAACTTCCAAGCATAAAGGATATCTTCAAAGCATCATTGGAGTACATTGCATAAATGTGATAAAATGCACCAAGAGCGAAAGTCTCCATGACATTAACAGGAACCTTAAAAATATAGTGTGGCTCTAAAATAAGACAGAATGCAAGCTCTTTTAATGGGTTCACATATATGACAAAATGAAGCACATGGCTCGAGCCCACACACTAGCCAATTGTGTTTGGTCAAAAGCTCATTTATCAGAAGACTACATAAGATAAGATAAGATAAATGAGCTTTTGACCAACCAACTTGATTCCATAATAGACAAATTAAAATCTCAAACACAACTGGGTAATGCTAATAGATACAAAAATGATACGCACGTTACACGTGTATAAAAATATTAGTAACTAATACATTGCATCATAAATTTTAGTTTTAACACCCCTACAACAATAGACAGATAAATAGCAATCCGGTACCACTGCTGAATTGCAGCATTTTCTGCACAATTTTAGCCATAAAGAATTATCAACCTTAACTCATAAGAAATGAAAAAGACCTTAAGCATTAACCATATCTCAATTATCAAGATGTGGGATCTATTAAAAAAATTGAATATAGAAGTTTACAAAACTCTTCAGCTTTTGAACCTGGCAACATGCAAAACCTATACTAATATGTTATACTAAATGATCTTTTCTTAGCGTATAAATAAATTGCGTTTATGTGCATCCAACAAAACAGTAACTTATAAGTGTCCCATAGTATGCACCAATTGAATGTACTGATCAAACACAAAGCAAGGTAAAACACTACCCCAAGTTGCACACAATCAGAAATACTAGAAGCTCAACAGCACAACATAGAACCTGGCAACTCCCTTTAGACCAGCAGAGAAGTAGGGTATGGCTTGAACAGCATTTGCAGCAATGATGGCAACAGAATCTGATGGAGTAACAAAGAACCTTGGAAAGCAAGACAAGTTGTCATTATAGTTATCAGCAAGATAACATATTTACCAAAAAAAAACATCGAGGGAAGTGCTACCTTTTACCAAGGATCATGTTACGATCAGCATCACCATCAGCAGCAGCACCAAATTCAGGGACTTCGTCTTGAGGGTTTGATTTTCCCAGTCCCATACGAGCAACCAACTCCTTTGCATAAGTGAGATTGGGATCTGGATGCCCCCCTCCAAAATCTTCCTGGTCCCATTAAGTCATGCATAAACCAGCAAAGGTACATTTATTAGGATACCAGGAATATATATATATAGAAAGAAAAAAGAAAAAGAATGCTCTCCACAGACCTTGGGAGTGCAGTTCAGTAATGAGCTTTCTTGTGCACCAAGCTCTTCCACAAAAATACGGTTTGCATAAGCTCCTGCTACTCCATGTAGTGCATCATAACTTCAACATGACAACAGATATGTCATAACATTTACAGAAACTGAACAGACATATATGCACATACCATGAATACATTAATCATACACACATAAATAAATGCATGCATATATGGATGTATATTTACGTGTATCTACACACACATGCGCACGTGCGTGTGTGCACACACACATACACACATGTACATATCTGTATGTGTGCATGTGTATGTGACAACAAAAAATAATGTTCTGCACAAAATTTGTAAATACCAAAAATTTGTAAATACAAAAATAATGTTCCACTTACCAAAATGTGAATTTTGGAGATGAGATTAGCTTCCTGATCAACTCAAAATCAAAAATAGACCTGGAAAATTTAGAAAAGGCTGAGTATTGTTCTAATAGGAGAAAAAAATGAGGAAACTGTGGGCAGACATCAAAGACAGAAAATATATTGAAAACATTCTTAATCGTAGATAATGACCTAACATTCTCAGAAAGAGTGACAGAAAAACTAACATCAATTAACAAACTCTTGCAAAACAAAAGCGCATTTCCTGAGGAATAGTGCCCTTTAGGAGGCAATGCATTATACAGCTTTTGGAGCAAGAAGCATTATATAATGAGTCTGCAGTTAATGGAATAACCATGTTGCAATCTAGATCATGTAGAGAAAGCTTACTTCATCAATTTCACATAATCACTTGCTGAATCAAAAACCTCGACATCAAATTGTCCCTCAGGCCCCCCAAAGCTGGTTACACCTGTTGTAGCAATATCCACCTGTATGCATATTGTGAATTTTCAGACAAAGTTATGATTAATGAAACTATACACAATAGTCTAATAACAACATTAAGGGGGGATGGAAAGGGAAACTTATGGTGCTTAGGAAGCAAGCAATACATCAGGTAGATCTTCTGCAATGAAGTATTCCTTTATGGTTTTTGTGTTCTCATAGATCTTATCTGTGATTCCCTCAGGAGCAGGTCCACCATTTTCCATGTTATATTTAATCCCAAAATCCTGCAATCATGAAACAAACGAAAAGGGGAAAAAAAACAAGTTTTACTCAAGTTTACAGAGCAACATTTAATAAACCAGAGAGAGGTAAGGGTTTATATGAGTATTATTAAAAATTGTGTTTCTTAATACACATATTAAAAGTTGTATATTCTTAATCTAATTTGGTATCACATAGTTTGCCCTTCTAATAGATACGTTTGATGCATCCATTTTTCAGTAACTAAGTGTTATTTAGCACCTAGTTGGGCCCCAGGTATCATCAGCAATTCTCTTGACTTCTGCATTTTCTAGGAATAAGTAGTAGGACAAAGGCAGATAATGTCATAACTTACCCCATGAAATCTGAGTGTTATTTAGGTACAGGTTTACGTGAGTGAGCAAAAACAATTGAAACCAACAAGTAGAGATGCCCACTGTAACAGTGGGGATACGTCATATATAACAGGTGGAGAAATTTAGACCCACAGAGATGATGGTAAGCAAAAAATAATGACTATTTAAATTATAGCCTGGGATAGGCATAATTCAGGCTTTTGATGGGTAACATTAACTTCAGCTATGTGGCACATAATTAAGCGAAAACAAATAACAATAACTGCACATGCAAGGTTGAATATGGCTTAGACGCTGACACTACATGATTAAGTCAAATTGGCATGGTGCATGAGATGGGGCTGGGAAGTAAAAGGACGGACATTAGCAGAAAAGGTGAAAATATCAAACTGAGGCCAATGGGCAAGTAGCAAGAGCAATGTTTTTGATGGATATTCACAGCTGCAAAATTCTTTCATTAAATGGTAGAAATGCACTCCCATGTGAAATTAATCAAGCTCGAGGTTACATTTCTTCTACTAAACAAATTCCTCCCAGACAAGCTAAGGCAACTAAATAACTAAATTTGCTCTCCCCCAATTGGGAAGAGAACCTACAGTTGCTGTTTCCTAATAATTATAGCCATCAGGACCTTTGAGCTGTCAGTTCATAGTCCCTTTTTCTTAATGCAGAACACGAAGAGAAGCAGTAAAGGAATAATGATCAATCTAAACCATATCCAAAGTTATCAAGCTATAAACAGCTAGGCCCTACCTCATGAGGACCGCCTGGATTGTGACTTGCAGTCAATATAAATGCTCCCGATGCCCTGGATCCCTGTTATCAAAGATTACAATTATAATGCTACTATTATTGTTTTCATATTATTACAAAGCAGTATCTCAAATATCTTTCAGACAGGGAAAAAAACTCACATCCACTCCAACTCTGTCACGTATAACAGCTGATACTGCAGGAGTTGAAAGCAATCCATTTTGACCAACCCAAACACGTCTTACTCCATTTGCTGCAGCCATCTTAATTATGATCTGCCCATCTAACAGAATAGATTAGAAAGTAGATGATGTGACAATGTCATTAGGCACCACACAACATGTAAGCAAACAATATTGGGACGACACAGATCACTGATACAAGCTGCAGACCTCACCAAGCCCAATCCTAGGAGCAAAACATTCAACCCATAGTGAAGGACAACACAAGCAATAACCTTGGCACACCAACGTCCTAGATTTCCCACCAATGTTTAGGGAACATATAGGGAAGCTGCTGTAGGTGTATTTTTGTGATTTTTTTGAAATTTTCCCTAAATTTAAGGGAAGCAGTTTTAGGGAACTTGCTTTGAATGCTCTAAGTAGAAATCTTAGTGTACAAGATTTTGAACCTTTACACATAGTTGGACACATTGACCACAGACTCAATTTTAAACCATTTTTGGATCCATAGAAGAATAATGTTTTTTCACTGGACAATTAGAAACTAAACTTGCTTGCACTTTAGGATCAAAGAACCAGAAGCAAGTTCTTGTTTGCATCTATAACAAATTTACATCCCCTACTTGGCCGATTATGTGAACATTGGACATCTTCCATCCTCTATATTTTTGTGTTCATGTGGTTTACAAAATTCATATTTACAAAGCACATTTAGTTTCAATATGGATTAGAATGTACCTGAATAGCTTCTTTTGAGTAGTAGCGGCCATCACCAGATACAACAAGTGTAGTGCCTACATGAACAATAGCATAATATACATAGAGTTAGTGTTATCAAATGAAAGACCATTATATTAGTCAATATGAAGCCGTATAAAAAAAGTAAAAAAAAAAAAAAATAGCAATTTTAAAGGGAAATTGTAGAAGAAATTGTGTGCGCATCTTGCTACTAGCAAAGAATGAAGATGAGTGTGCTATAGCATTACGATGTCATTCACCATGATATTGTTGTCCATAGGAATACAAGATACTATAAAAGGGAGATGGATGGAGATGTGAAACACATGCTATTGCATTATATAACATAATCGTATTGAATTAACCAAACTGTTGGGTATGGGTATGGATACGGGCTCTGGTTTAAATCAAGATGATTCCTCTTTTGCAATGAGCACAAGATAATTCTCGAGAGGGAGAGGGAGATAATTGAAGTGCTGGTTACATGGCAAACCATTAATAAGTCTTTAATTGTGGTTGGCATTATTATTAATACGGAACTCTTAGATACTGACTTGAATGGTCATGCTGTATTCTTATCTTGTTAAGGATGGGAACAACCCACATACATAGAAGTTTGTTGTTTATTAAGTCTGTTTGGTACTGAGTTTTCAATTCCAAACACACTACTCCCCTTCCCTCTTGTCTGCAACAACTGCACTCCTTCCCAACAACTACTTGTCCTCTCTACCATGTGAGATCACCATCTTCCATCATTGTTCATATGTCAAATCTCAGGGAAACTGTCTCACTCTTCATCCTCACCATTTTCCATACTATGTAGCTAGTGTCTTCTTTTTTCCTCCAAGATGTGTGTTTTTATACATAACATCTCATCCACGTCGCTTTTTATAATGTATGATTAATGTCCTTTTGTTTCATTTAGACATTTTTTTTAATTGTCATGACAAAATGGCTACTGTACATCTAATGAGCTTTGTTTGAATTAAGTTCTACACTCAGATTGTTTTTAACCAGATTTATAGAGTATAAAACTGTGGTTTTTGTTGAACCCAATTTGCAATTTGCAGATTTTCAGGCTTCTATTGTATGTTACTTAATTGGAGTGTTTGTCATTGTGATGGAAGCGTTGGATAGAATGATTTATGCTACAATTAGTGGGAGTTTGTTGTCTGGCTTCTCCATGCGGACGGGGATTGATATCTCTGATCTTTTGTTTGCTAATGATAATTTGATTTTATGTGGGGCTAATCCAAATCAGCTTTGTCACCTAAGGGACTTATTCTTAGGTTTTAAAGTTATTTCTGGCCTAAAGATAAACTTGGCTAAGTCAGAATTAGTTCCTATGAAAAATGTTAATAGTGGTTGGGTTGGCTGGTATTATGGGTTGTGGGGGTTCTTCTCTGCCTTTGAAGTATCTTGGTCTACCGCTGGGAGCCTCCTATAAGGCCAAGCATATTTGAGACAAAGTTATTGGGAAGACAGAGCACCGTTTGGCTAGTTGGAAAATGATGTATTTGTCTAAGGGTAGTAGGGTTACCCTTATCAAGAGCACACTTTTCAACTTACCCACATACTTCATATCGCTTTTTCCTCTTTCTGCAAGTGTTTCAAACCATATTGAGAAGCTTCAACGTGATTACTTATAGGGTGAACTAGGCAAAGAGTTCAAATATCACCTGGTAAATTGGTCTAGGGTTTGTTTGCCAATCTCTAAGGGGGGCTGGGGATTTGGAACTTGTAGATGTTCAATCGTGTTCTCTTAGGTAAATAAAGCAATCTTAATAAAATCATGGAGAAAATATACTTTAAACCCCCCATATTATCACTCATTTTGCAATTATGTCTCTAAACTTTAAAAAGTGACATCGAAGCCCCATATACTATCATTGCGTATCAAATTAGACACTTTTGCATTTTTCGTCCCAAAATAACCTTGAAGTTATTAATAAATGAAATTAAAAAATATATAAAAAGAACCATTTGAAAAAAAAAAAAAAAAATTAATGGGGCTAATATGAAAAGGGCTACCCCTTATTGGTGTTTTTATTTTTTTTTTTTTTTTTATTTGTTTAATTTTTTAATAATTTTTTTTTTTTTTTTCAAATAGTTCTTTTTTTAATAAATTTAAGGGTATTCGGAGAGAAAAATGTAAAAGTGTCTAATTTGACACACAGTGGTAGAATGGGAGGCCATAATGTCACATTTTAAAATTTTGAGGTGTAAATGAAAAATGAGTGATAGTTCAGGGGGCTAAAGTGTATTTTTCCCTAAAATCATAAATGGGTGCACTCAAGTATTTTTTTGATAAGTAAAGGGCGCAACTTAAGTATATAGGGAGTATACAAGAGAAAAACCCACTTAGAAAGAGGAAGAACACAAATCCAAAAATTTTAGGAAATTCGATAATCAAGCACCGCTGGTAGCAGCCATCTACCTATAAAGTATTTTGAACATCATATCTTTTATCTCTACAACCGTTCTCTCACAATCTTCAAAGTTTCAGGAGTTGTCTTCTCTCCATATATACCACATCATGCAATGGGGAGTCATCCTACATACTTCTAAATCTTAATGACTACCAATCTAGCCTTGTCAACTTTTTTTTGATAAGTAATTAAGTATCATTAAAAGCATAGGGCACCCCCCAAGTACACAGGAAGTATACAAGAGGAGCCACTTGGCTATTTTAGGGGCAAAAAGAATAAGAAAATCATGTTAACTAATCATTAAAAGAGAAACAAAAGCAATTGTCCAAAGATACAAAGTGTTAACAAATAAAAACTTAATCTCCTCCAAAGTCCTCTCACGATCTTCAAAACTTTTATCATTCATTTTCCTCCATAGACACCACACAACACCACTTCGAGTGTTGCTAGCAATCCACCAAGCATACAAATTAACTACTACTCTAGGCATGACCCAAAACATCCCAAATCAACTGAAGAAAACATTCCATATGGCACTAGCAAGCTCACAATGAAACATAAGATAGTCCACAGACTCCTCCATTTCTTTTACACAAACAACACCAATTAACCAGAATAACATGTCGCTTTCAGAGATTGTTCATGATAAAGATCTTTCCTAGGGCTGTCAACCAACAAAAAAAAGGCAACCATCAACGAAACCTTAGTGCACCAAATACTTTTCCAAGAGAAACGGAAACCATCATGATAGCCCATGACACCACTAGCCTCACCAACTAGCCAATAACTCTGCCACTCGTACGGACCTACCTACTCTATCCCGAAAAAATGGAAAACTGATACCTACGAGTCCAACAACTTCACAATGGAGCAGAAATGATCTAGGAATTCCCCACTCAAACAGTACATGCAACACCACTCCATTACAATTACTTGCCTTTTTTTTATCCAACGTCAAGATCCTTCCTAGCACTGATGTCCAAACAAAGAAAGCTACTCTCAAATAAGCCTTATTTCCAAATGCTCTTCAAAGTAAAGCAAGGCCAGCCGGGGGCTAAGCACATATTAGAAGGACAAACCAGGTTAAGCACATAAAAGAACAATGCCAAAAAAGAAAACCAAAGAAAAACCTATTAGACAATAAGTTATGAGCTGTTTTGATAATTTATCCTCCAAACAGCACTTTTAAACCAATTTCAACCAAACATTCAACAAAAGGACGACTGCACTTTCTCATAGCTTTTATCCAACACTCTGGCAAATTTTCTCCTAACATTTTCAATCAGTGATTATTGAAATTGCAAACTCTTAAAACAGCACATTTCAAACGGCTGCATCAAATGGATCCCAAAAAACATAGGTCACATTCCCGATCAAAGACGGCAGGATGATATGATTAAGAATCTTTAATTTTTGAACAGAATATACTCATTTTCTTCAAGAACAAAAGCAAACAAATTTGATATACTATTTAAGAAGGAAGTCTTTACATCTTTCCAGAGTAGGAGGTAATACAAGTTGAGTCTCTTTGTGCACAGCACATCTGAGGGGTTAATTAAGTCTCATGATTGTGCTTTAATTTTATTTTAATTTTTGGTGAGTCTTGCATTCAGGCCAACCTCAAACTAGGCCTTGAAAAGCGTCTTACTTTTGCATGTAACTTTGCCAATGGATATATGAAAATTCCCCATGCAACATAGCCATCTCATTAAACATAGAACTAAGACACCACATAGCAGATAGAATCCGTACCTCCAACTTTTTCTGTAGTAAGGGCATTGAATGTTGACTGAACAAAATTTTCCAAGTAATGAGGTTGGATGAAAACTTTCACCTGAAAAAGGTTCACCAACAGTAATCTAAGTTAACTACGGAAAAGCTAAAATAAATATCATAACATTAAAAGAACAAAAAAAAAACACTACAGAAAAATATCTACCAATCAAAGAAGACAATTGGGCAATCTTAATGAACTAAAATAATATAGAAGTGTCATCAACTACTTCTTTTGTCGTTCAAACCTCAGAGAAGTGGGAAAAAAATGAAATACTAGATCTATTGTGCATTAGATCCACATACTACAGACAAAGACAACAAGAGAGCACGCCCCTCCATATAAAATAATAATAATAATAAATAATCAAATTAATCAATAAATACGTAGTAATCAAGTGATAGAAAAACTAGTTCTTGAATCTGCCAAACAGAGAATCAACAGTCATTTATCTATAAAGTATTAGGAAGCCCAAAAATTCAAATATTGCTTTGCTTTAATGCATGCTACTGATAACTCTCACTGATCAAAACAAGTATTAGCAATCTTTCCTTAACCATAACAAGATCCGGTTCAACGAGAATCTAAACCAAAAACAAAGTTTCAAAAAAAAAAAAAAAAAAATCAGACGCGGCATCAAAATGGAGCAACTTGATCAAACACAGATCAGATATGCAAAACACTGATCGATCCGTTAAACGCAATAGATCCGAACGGAAATTCGGAACGACCAAGCAGAAGATTGAAATTGAATTGGAAGAGTGGAAACCGAACCTTCTTGCGGAGGCCAGAGGTTCCAGGCTTTTGGCCATCGATAGGCGTGGTCTCTACGCGGACAATCTTGAACACCACCATTTTCTTCCTAACGAAAAATCGCGCTCACAATGACAGAAAGCTCAGAGAGATGGTCACTTGTTTAGGAATGGAGATGTGGATGTGATATATAGCGAGGAAATGCAAAGCTGGACAAACGAGGAGGGGACGAGTGTAATTATATTCTCTTCTAGAGGGATATGTGTATACGAAACGAATCTTGGGGATGACGTTTTTGCGATGAAGAAGGCTTGAGCATAAACCGCACCTATTAACTTTTTTACGGCGGGTTAGGGGATTCGAGCGCTTCTCGCGGTTACTACTGACTGGTTACTATAATGTACTTTTTTTTGGGGGGTGGGGGGCTCGTTAATATGGTATATTTGTAATTAAAAAATGTGATTTTAAACTAAATTATAAAAAATGAAATATTTAGAATTGAATTTTTAAAATATTGCAATTTGAAAACTTTGAAAATTTACACTCCTCCCCCACTCTTCATTTTTTCTGAATAATAAAATGGTGAGTATATTGATGCTCAAGCTTTATAGCAGTTATTGTTTGTTTTCTCTAGATTTGCTTTCAGCAGATAGATATAAGGAGTAAAGTTTTTCTCCTTTTTTTTTTTTTTTTAATTTTTTTTAAAGAGGGTTTGTTTAAGCGAAATCTTAAGAGTAACGATCTTATATCTCCGGTCTGTCTTTTGATTTCCTTCTGGTTCTTTTCATGGAGCAAATTATTGACTGATGACGAAGAAATTCAAGCATTTGAAAGAATTGTTACTAATGGTAGAGACAGCAAAGAGGATTACATTTGAGAATGCACTTGTAGTGGAAATGCAAAAGCCACGAAATCATTCTCTAGTTGAGAAAGTTGTAATGGACCGAGCGATGGTCAGAGATGCGATTCGCCGAAATATGGTGCAGATTTGGAAAATGATTGGGAAGATGACATTCAAAAAGTTAAACAAAGCATAGATCAAATTTAGATGGAAAAAATTTCTCATTGTTTTGTCAGAGCAACGTGCTATATTTTTATGAAATGAATAAAGAAGAAGCCCTGTTATAAAATAAAAATAGAAAATTTATGTTTTCAAACCATAGGCAAGGAATGTACAATTAAAGCCTAAAAATTTAAATTTAAAAATAGTCAAAACGCACTTTTGGCAAAAGCTTAAAAATGAAGCTTTTGCCAAAAAACGATTTTTGACTTAAAAGCTCTATTTCTCAAATGCAATCTTAAACAGGCTCTAAAGGCCAAACGTTTAACTGCGTTTTTAAAAATAACATTTTCTATATGCACATTTTAAACCCACAAACCCAGACAGACCCCTAAATTTCCTCAAATCATAATTATTAATTTTAAATTAAATATTGAAGATTTTTCCTATAAGTAATTTTCACTCTATTATTTAACATATTTATCACTTTATTATGGTAAATAATAAAATAATTAATGCTGTAAATAATAGAGGGATTAATGTTGATATGATAAAATCTTCATCATTTAATTTAAAGAAATCTACTAATAAATCTACTCTTTTACGGTCTTTAATTACCAAACTGTATATCATCTACCGATGGATTGTTAATTTATTAAATATGTTTTGTCTAAACATCACCTAAACTTCTTTGGATGCAGCCTAACCTCATTGTCAACTCCATCTTGAACAAACCTGTCCAATTTTTTTACTTACAAAATTCTAGAAGTTAGCAACTAATTTTGTGCCCTTTTTTATTTCAAAATGTAAATGCAATTTCATTTAGTTAACGTATCCATGTCACGCATGAACTTCCTCGTGGACCACCAATTTTGATTTCCTGTTGATGGGACATCACGTCATGATTTAACATAATAATAATTTTTTTTCTGAACAATACAAAGAATTTAATAATAATTTAGAGTGGTTATAAAACGCGCTCAGGAAAAAAAAATATATGGCAACTATAAATTGCTACTAACAATATAATAAAATACCAATTACAAGAAGAAGAAAAAAAAAAACAATAGTATCCCAAAAAATTGTTAATGTGGGTTACGGTGTTAGTATTTCTTTCATTTGATTTTTTTTTTTTTTTTCAATTTATTAGTGTAATGAAAAGTATTTCATATACATTACATTTCTTCAAACATTTCTATCTTCATCATAAAGCCGGTTAATGTACCTTAGCAATGAACCAAGTCATTGTACTTTCGCAATGAATAAGGTATTCAATTTTTTGTTTGTTAGTGCAATTTTTGGCTTAGGAGTTTGATGGATCTTCTGAATGTTGTGGCTAATCTTTTCCTGCAAAAGAAACAAAATCACAGCCATAGAGCTTGCGAGGAATGGGCCGACGAGGGACCACTCCAATGCATAACTCAGTTGAGGAAGAGTGAAGAAAATCTAAATTCACTAGAGAGAGAGAAAAAGTCCCTATATACTTAGTCCTCCTTTTCATTTTATATTTCTGCCATCCAGGACCGTCCCCTTTACGTCATCTCATTCCCTCGGATAAATTGTTCGATCCATTGGAATCAGTTGGCCAGGGGTGATCTGGATTCAAGTGATTGGAATTACAAATGATCGAAAAAAGACTTGTAATTCTAATTGTTGATGGTAGTTTGGGCTTTCCTGCATATCCTACTTTCTCCATAACTGTGGGCTAAGCCTTGATACTTAGGCTAATCTCCAATAGTTACCCCCAAATTTCACATCTGACATGAAGAGGAAGATAGTGGGATTTTTCCTTTTTCCAAAATAGGATGGCTTTTGAAACGCCCGCCCATCATGTCCCTAGCATGTAAGTTTGGGTGCCAACTCTAATTAGAATTTTGCCACATGTATCTGAATGTCCTTTCAGTTATGAATTTACCGCCTGACTTTCATGGATTGATTTTATTTATTGTTTCTGTCACCCTTCGATTTCACATCTTCGGACAGTTTCTGGCACTGAGATTTCTACTTTATTTTTGCTTCGGGCTATTCTCTTCCCAACAACTTGCCTAGGATTCCGTCGCATTTTCGGTCATCGGCCGCTTCTATCGTTCCACTCATGGGTGCAAGATGTCGCAATTGGAGATCTATCCTAGTCGAGAAGGATGGCGACCAAATTCGAAGGGCATACGATATCCCTAAGAGCGTGTCTATTCAAATTCCTAGCCCCATCAGCAAGGTCAAACCCATAGATAATGGTCATGAAGTGGCGGTGTATGAGCTTATATTTTATATCAGGGGGTTCGACTCCCTCTACTGCCGATGGTCTGCGAGTTGCTTTCTAATCTATGACTCGCCCCGACCTAGCTCAAGCCAAACTGATGGCAATACTATATATCTTGTTGCGTACTATGGCCGATGGCTTTAGGCAAGGGCCATCATCTGATCGTCAGGGAGTTCTTGCAGTTGTACCACCCCGTGAAATATGGAGAGTCACGGGCTTTCCAAGCTAGGGGTGAGAAATTCACTCATACTCCTAAAAAATGGATTGGTACCGGTCCTTTCGAATCTTCTTTCTTTTTTCGTCTCTAGGCTCGGATGGGAACTTCTGGAGGAATTGTGGGAGAATCGTCATGTTAAAAGAGTTCCTTGGAGATGGGGAGGTCGAAGTCCCAAGAACATCCACCCCTCGACTCTTAACCCCCAAAGAAGAGGCGCATATTGGCCAGGTATCCGAATGGAAGCAAAAAAAAAAACCCTAATAAAATGTCCTTGGAGTGCTTCCTCATTAAGGCTCTCCCTGAGGAGTACTAGTTGCTTGGGGAACAAGTAAGCACATCTCCAGGGAGTCGTCAAACTTGCCTATTGAATGTCCCTCAATCTGACGGCTGACACCTCTACTTCAGTAGTCACTCAGCGAGCTCCTGATAGAGTTGGAGGAAGGCATGACCCCTAGGAGACTTATTCTTGCGAATGAATCTTCCAAAGAATCACTTGGCGATAAACCGGCTATTAAAGAAGGTTCCCCTGCCAAAGGAAGGGAAAGGAAAACTTTAGAAATTTTGAGCAAAGGAGTTCCATCACCCGAAAAGAAGAAGAGAGGGCCTTTTGTCTCTCTTCTAATGTGATTATCTTCGCTAGCACACTTAGGGGTGGCAAAATTCATATGCATATTCCTATGCCCAGATTTATGCCCGGTGATTTCGGCGTTGATTTCGTCGATTTCGGTCCATACTACGGTGATTTCAGTGATGCTGGTCATTGAGATTGATTCGGAAGAGGTTATCCCCAAACTAGTGGTAGTCGATGGTCATCCTCTAGGAAATGGATTGATTTTGTGGTAGATGATAAGCCATCTACCTAGTCGGCTCGGGTTTTTGCTTTTGAAAACTTACGACCTCGAGAATCTAGGGTTGAGAAGGCTTCAGACCTCGGACTGAGAGGAACCGCGAATAAGATATTGGGGGAGGTCAAGTCGCGAACCTGAAGGGGTAAGACATCAAGGGTCGTACATCGAGGAAACTTTGAACATTCTTCCGACCACAATGACGGGGTTCTAAGACTAGGCATGAGAGGAATCTCAAGTGGCTGCTACCACCTCCCAAGGAGAGGACGATGATGATGGCAGCAATGAGAGGAGCCACTCCATAGTAGGGTCACCTGAACATCTGTCTTGGTGGGAAGCATGTAGCCTATTATGTGACTCGTTGGAATTTTAGCAAGGCGTGTTTCCCGAGAACTATACCCTAGGGTTGGGCAACACCCCTACTGAGAAGCTTGCCGAGTCTTTAGTTTATCACCAAGTTCTGGTAAGGTTCTTCAACTTGTAAGTGCCCCTTCTAGTTTATATGTCCTTTTTCTTTGACTTATTAATCGGTGATGAGTTTTGTAGTGCACGATCGAATGACTCAGCCTCCTCACTAAATATAACTAGGGGTCACAAGTTGTTTCCTCTGAAGTTGTAAGCCTAACAATCAAGCTTAAGGCATCGAAGGATGAGGCCATCCTTTTGAGAAATGGAATTGAAAGACTAGACCAACAAATGCAACATAGGTTTTAAGGCAGTCAATCCTAGAGGCCAAAGATTTTGAATATGATGATATTCGACTATCTTTGGGGAAGGCTGACCGAAAATTCAATTGTTAGAGGGCAAGGTTGCCAACACGAGAGTTTTACATGCCGATTTGTTTGTCGAAGCTTAGCAAGCGAGAGAGGCTGCCATTTCAGCGACCTTTAATATGAGGTCCATGAAGGCTAAAATGGACAAGTTATGACTAGGGCAAGCGACCTCTCGCCAAAATGAATTTACCTCAAGCTTCTTTGTCGAACAGGGAGTCAAAGATTGTTAAGCTCAACAGCGAGGTGACGGAATCCTGAAAGGTGAGTGAATAGCTTTGGGGGCAGTTGCAAGTGTGGCAACCAGCTTAATTACACATGACTATTTTTTATTTTTATTTTTGAAAACATATCATGAATGAAACAGATCATCACAATGGCATGCCAATACCACAGTACACCATCAACCCATGCATTAACCTGATAGACAATATAAATGTGTCTCACAATGGTACATGCAACATAAACTAGGATTTATCAAAGTCCATACCATTGCAGCGAAAATTTAACATTAAAAGATAAAACATAACACATACAGAGCAAATGTATACATGTATGTGGAATAAAGTTTACATACAAAAAGAATGGTTATACAAAAGAGTCACAAGCGACACAAGTCATATAAAAAATATCTTTTGTCTAGATATACACATCAGTGGTCTACTCCAAAGATGGAGTAACTATCAGTCTGACACAAAATATTCGGCACAACATGGTCTCAATCATCATATTAGCCCACATACATGGCAACCAGGTCTTCATCAAGTGCCTCAATACCTGCATCAATGACGTTGTCTATAAAATTCGAAAATCATCACCACCACAATAATATAGGAAGACATATGAGTCCAGTATCTTAGTAAGTATAGAAATTACTGATTTTTTGCAATAAGCCAACCTTTAACTGCTACATAAGTTTACAATAATAGCTACTTTAGTTTACTCATAGCCGATAAAAGTATACATCGTAGTCTTGAAAGCACTTTGAAAACATACCAGTTAGTTGTGAACGTATATGTAAGCATCGATCTCACGCTCAGAAACATACATATACAATCTCATCTATGTCATATGTATTTGTACATTATATAAATCAGCTATATTTATAGACGTACATTCGCTAGTGTGAACACAAGCTTACAAGCATATTTAAGCAATAAAACAAAAATGAAAGTCATTATGTGCAATCTAGCTGTAACGATATACATATGTTCTATTCCATTTAACCACATGTTCATATTGATACATCTAGCATAAAATTCCACATATAAAACATCATAAAGCAATATATGCAAACTAGTCATAACGATATACATATGCTCCATTCCATGGCGTTACAAATATATACTAATATATCTATCATAAAATCCAATGTATCATATTGTAAAACATCATAAATCATAATGTCGTGCATTCTTGTGTTTCATCATCATCACGTAACATATATATACATATGGGTTACTTCACCTTTAAATTCTAAGCTAGGATTTATGAATTTACTTCAAACCAACCGGTAGATTCGATGATCTGGTGCCAAGAAACATGTTTCTGGGTTCAGATTTAACTTTGGAAGTCTCCTTGATCAATACCCAAAGTTTAGGTACAAACCCTAGGAGATAGAAGAGAGAAAATTGTGTGGAAAGAGAGAAAAAGGGGAAAAATGAGTTGAAAACACGATTCCAGCTACTTATATACCCACATGTCCGAACACATTATTGAGTTGTCCGGACATGCCTCTTCCATGTCCGCATCTGCAATTTTCTATGCATATGCGGAAGAGGCATGTCCTGTCCGGACACGAAGGGAACATGGAACTTTATGTGCTACGCATCTGCGGCCTGTCTGGACCTGAAGGGAATGCATCCGCAACTTGTCCGGACATGAAGAGGACATGGGACTTTTTGTGCTTCGCGTTTGCAAGCCTCTCCAAACACGCACGAAAATATAAGTTCTTTATCGCTCATGTCCGAACACATAAATGCCACGTTCGGACACCAACCTGAAAATCAGATTTTCCTAACTCTTTTAAGTGTTCTTTAACTTTCATTATCCTAATTATTCACTTGATTGATCTAATTTTGCATTAAAAATACCATTAAATATCTTGGGCATTACAGTAAAAGGCTCAAGGTAAGCTCAAAGAAGTGTGGATTGGATACAAGTTGTACAAAGAAAGGTCCATCAAGTATCTCCGGAAACTTTGCCGGATATTTTTCATCAGAAATAGGGCTTGGTTTCTTCGGGCTTCAAAACCATCAAAGTTGCAGCCTAGTATCCCCAACTAAAAGAGAGGATCTCCTCATCGCCTCTCTAAGAAATTCAAGTGGAGTCAACGGCCATGAGTGAGCCCACCAAAATCGACAAGGAGTTTCCTAATGCCACAGATTTAGATAATGACAAAGGCTGCCCTGACTCTTGGAGAGAAGTTGGCGATGGAGATGATGGCGAGAGGACTCCTTAACTGTCCCCCTTTGATATTCACATACAAGATGTTGTTTTGTCTTGCATTATCCTGTAGAAAAACTTTTGAGATGAAATGTATGATTGTTATTACATTTTGCCCACCTTGCATGTTGACTTGATGTCTTCAGCAATCCTGCTTATTTATGGACCAAAACACCTGTCAACAAAACTAACAACAATATTTTCTCACAGAAACAAACATCAAACGATTAATTACTGTTAGAAACAAAAATAAAATGATAAGAAATAAAAGGAAAAAGGAAAAAGAAATAAAAAATGAAGTGTAAAAAATAAAATAAAAAAATTACCGTACTTTCCCCGATCATTCGGATGTCCAACCAATCCCTTTCACCATTTCTTCTTTAAAATTTGATAGCACTCTGGGAAGATGTTTCGCCATCTTAAGTAGCCAACTTGCTTGCTTCGAAGGATTTTCTAAGGAAGATGATTCTCAGATTTACGCGCTTGTGTGTATACGTCCTTGAAGATCTTGACATAAGATGGCTATTTGAGACAGTCAGGAGATGAAGCTTTGGGTTCATAATGTGTCTCAAGAGGGACAATGATGAAGGAATGAGCTTTAGTACTTCCTTGTCGTTGGACACATTATGATCTGCTGGAGGCTCTCTTTGCTCTGGGTGCTCAACTTGCTCATCTTTTTCTTCCTTCTCATGGTTATCCACAATTTCCTCACTCCCAAGTGTAGTGGAAAAATAAGCTTTGACATGCTCATGTTAAGAATTACTAGCATCATCCTCATCAATCATGTAGTATCTAATGAATAGACACTTTCTTGCATAGTGATAAAGATTAAAATAATATGAACATGACTTATGTGGTGCGTAAGTGTGAGGAAATTAGGCATGGGCAAACATAGCTGCCATGAGTTGGTTTGCTCTCCTAGCTAATTCATCGATGTGAGCAGCTGGGAAATGTTCCCCACCACTAGTGGAATCATGTTGCACCCAATCAACAGAATGGTTGCTCCAGCCTGGGTTGTAAAAACAATTGCTAATATGACGATAAGGATTGGAGCAGCGTGAACATAGTCCATGTAGGTAAAAATTGTGAGGGTAGTTGGTAGGATATGGTGTTCTACAACTAAAAAAAACATGTTGTATAGAAAAATTATTAAAATTATCTAACAGAAAATCCATGCCTCACTCTCATTATTTAGCATGCACATGTCCCACATTAAACACTAACCAATTTTTTTAAAAAAATAAAATAAACAAAAATAAAAATTATTAAATCAAAAATTACTACTAACAAAGAAGCATAAAACTAAACAAAAATACCAAAAACTAAATTTGAAAACGTACAAAAGGGACCAAAATAAATTTTAGCAAAATTCAGCTACTACCAGTATGTTAGGGCTGCCCCACAGCGTTGGTGTGCTCGAGTGCAAGCTAGATGGGATTGAGCGCAGGTGCACTGATCCGTCAATGGTGCTGCCTTCAGTGCCGGTGCTCTCGAGCTGATGACTTTGCACTACAACCGTGGGTCTACACCCACTATCACAAGCAATCGTGGACACACTCCTCATGGGCACACTCCTATTGACACAAAAGATAGAAGTGAAACTCCCACTATCACCGAGAACAAAAGTGATACATCTGTCATCAATTGGAGATGTACTCCCACTTTCTGAGAGAATACTATAGCTCTAGCATCTCCTGAACCAAAGCCTAACTTAGAAACAGATCCCCAATAAAGGTAATACAATCTGAGCACCAAGACAGATTAAGATAAAATATTCCGAAAAAATGTATTAAAAGGTATTATTATCGCTTAGCGCTTGTGCTAAGGAATTCGTAGTATGGGATCGGTAGTTGGCGAGAAAATCACATGTTTGATCAAATATGCTACCAATCAATTTTTACCTCTTATTTTAGTGTGTGCTTCTGGAGGAGCACGCATGCAAGAAGGAAGTTTGAGCTTGATGCAAATGGCTAAAATATCTTCCGCTTTATATGATTATCAAGTAAATAAAAGTTATTTTATGTATCAATCCATACATCTCCTACTACTGGTGGGGTAACAGCCAGTTTTGGTATGTTGGGGGATATCATTATTTGTTTAGGGTTTTTGGTTTAGGGAAGCGGCTAATCCCATATTCCCATGCATATTGTCTGTACATCAGATCGTACAAATTGCATAGTATCATAAATAGCTACTCCGGGTATTACCCACCCTCCAAGGGAGTTCATAAACAAATCCAGATCTTTGATATCGTCCTCTATACTAAGATATACCATAAGACCAATAAGTTGATTCGAGATCTCGCTATCAACCTCTTGGCCTAAAAAAAGTAATCTTTCTCAATAAAGTCGGTTGTTTAGGATAAAATTGTATCCTTAGGAACCATACGCGCACCTTTTGATGCATGCGGTTTACCAAAAGAAGTTGTTGAGCGCAAATGCGCTCAACTGGGCCAGATGCTATCGTAGCTGTGAGTCCGCTCAAGCGTACCAGGTGTGCACTCAATCGCACTTGCGTTGGTGTGCGGAAGGTGCTGCCTACGGCGGCTATTCATTGATCTGCGTTCCTGAGTGCGCTATACCTGCTTCTCGATCGCGACTCAAGTCGCTGTGCCGCACTAAGGCCAAGTCGCGAATAGCCAAAAAAAAAAAAAAAAACTCTTTTTTTTTTCTTTTTTTTTTATTAACGATAGGAATAAATAAATAAAAAATCAAATTGCAAAATTAAAATCCTAACTATAACTAGTAGAAAGATAAACTCAATTTAGAAATAAATTGTTTTCAAAAATCAAACAATTCCCCAGCAACGGCGTCAAAAACTTATTGTGAAAATTTTAATGTACTCACAAGTCACAAGTGTACCAATCGTTTTTGCAATATAGTGTTGCAAGTGCGAGGTCGAACCAACAGGGAATTGTGTTTTTGAATAAAAAATTATATCTAAACTAATTGAATCTTAACCTAGGTCCGAAAAATGTTTGATTTTTGGTTTTTGACAATAAAACATAAACTAAGTGAGATAAAATAAATCAAAAGAAAACACTAAGGTTTTGGAATCCATACTCACCGAATCATAAAAAAATACTCCATGTTCATCAATATTAATCCGAAGTTCTCACAAATAAAATCCTATGTATGTTCTACTATGCTTTAAAACTATCCCATATATCCATTCAGTACACAAATCACAAAAGAAATCCAATTCAAATGAAATCATCAGATGTATCCTTGAATCACAAAAGATATCCAATTTTTATCGAAACATCGATTGTATCCGTAGAACAAATCACAAGGGATATCCAATTTTTTTAACAAAGAAAACCAAGCATTCAATTAGTGAAATTATGTCAAATCAACAAATGTATCCTTGAATCACAAAAACATATCCAAGAATTATTCCACACATTGATTAGAAATAAAACAATTGAAACTTTAAACCCATAAAATTGGACAATATTGACTTACAAGAAAGTATTGTTGTTCTTCATCAGTGAGGTTTCATCCTCAACCTTAGTTTAAAATTTACCAAACTATGACTATGAAAATAAATTCTAAACCTCAACCTAAAGAAAACCTAAACTAAAAGGGAGAAAATATGTGAAATTTCGTTATCTGGTCTCCAACTTCCTTTTCTTGAGGCTTAGCAGTTTATTTATAGGGGTTTCTAAGGCTTAAAACTCTAAAAACGGTGCTAGTGCTAGCCCGTCAGACAAGTGCGCTCGAGCGCATGGCCAGTGTGCGCAATCGCACTCCTGCATATGCTCTTCCTTCTACGGCGCAGCGCTTGCGCACTAATCATTTGCAGGTGGGCGTGGGTGTGCTTGAATGCAACCTTGCTGGGATCGAGCGCAGGATGGTGCACTCGATCCTACTTCCTCAAATGGCTTTTTATCCAAACTTTGCAATTCTCACTCTAAAGGCGCAGTTTTTCCTTTAACAACCTACAAAACATTAAAAACACATAATTAACCCAAAACATTAGATTAAGACACAACTAAAGGATTAACAAATGTAAATTAAGGGGCTCAAATATGCAACAGTTGGCACTTATCAAAGTCGTAAGGGTTTTCAGTGCTAAGCCCTTGAAAATGTGGTAAACTTTGAATGGTGCTAGGCTTAATTTCATAGTGAGCTACCGTAATATTCGACAGCCTGAGACATGAGGGGGAAGTGAATGTGGTCAGGAGATAGTGATCTCTCAAAGCTATAGGGTCGGTCACTCATGGTCTCATTGGTACACTCTTCTAGCAAACTAGAATTCCTTTCAGACCTAAGTTGTCTAAAAGGGCGTTCAATGTCGGGATCACAAGTAATTAAAGACAAAGATAACGAATGGCGACCCAACATAAACTAAAAAAAAAAATAGAAATAAAAATAGAAAGTAAAAGCTCAAAAACAGCCCATAGGTGCTGGAAGTCGGAGGCAGCAGCTGTTGGAAACTGGCAGACTGGCGTTGGTGTGCTTGATCGCACTACAGGGTGCGCTCGAGCATACTGCTAATGATAGGCGAGTACAGCCGTGCTGGGCTCGACTGTAACTTGCTGAGCTTGAGGGTAGGCGCGCACAGGTTGCCATAGGTGTGCTTGATCGCACTGGAAGTTGCGCTCGAGCTCACTGCCTATAGATGCTGGGGGCCTCTGCAGCTACGGACCTAAAACGGAAAAAACAAAACAAAGACAAAAACATCAAAAAATGAAAAATAAAAAGAAACAGAAAATAAAATTGGAAAAATAAAGGAAAACAGGAAATAATTATGCTAAATTTAATTTTTAAAACTTAATAAAGCAACCGTTAAGCAATCCTCGGCAACAACACCGAAAATTGATGTTGTCTTTTGTATACCAAATTATAAAAATAATAATAAACCACTTACAATAGTAAGAATCTTTGTAGGATAAGGCTATAGAGAGGGTGTTGAACCTCAAGGACTGCAAGAGCATTGTTATCAAGTTTATGAAAATTAAACTTAATAGGCAAATACTTGGTACGTTTTACTCACAAATGCACATAACCAAACGATAGTATAGTTTGACAAATACAAGATCATCCCTTGAGGATTATTGATTTTATTAAGAATTGATTTTTCCAAATTAAAAGATTAGAATTGTCATAGATTTGCAATGTTAAAAAATATAAAGATAATGAAAAGGTTAGAGTTTTGATATCTACCACTAATCTGACTAATTAAGAAAAATACTAGGCCAATGTTTCAATCATGTAGTATACTTA
>NC_081544.1:19282561-19293140 GCF_901000735.1 Corylus avellana
AATATGATTAAAACAAAGGCACTAATATTTAATCTTAAACAGACATGATTAAGGCTTCAATCTACTCCTAACAAAGAGTTTAGTTACACATAATGAAACTAAAAAGAAAAGACAAAGAAGAAACCGGAAAACGCTTCTTGAAATAGTCTCCAAATTTTGCTCTCTGGAATTCTGTATTTTCTAAGAGGCTTAGAGGTCAATTTATAGGCTCTTAAGAAACCTAAAAACCCTAGAAAACCTAATAAAATCGGAAAACAAAAACCCTAGTTTAATTAGGGTTAGTAAAACCTAATTTTAAGTGGAAAATAAGTCTTTCCACATCTGGGTCGCTCAACTGCGCTTGATCGCATGGGATGCGCTTGATTGATGCCTTGCGCTCGATCCTATGTCTTATGCGCTCGATCGCAAATGCGCTCGAGCCTGTTACCGGTACGTTCGATCCCATGCTCCAGTTTTTCCCACATTTGATCTTTTATGCTCAAAACTTCCAAAAACACATGCTTTTCCTTCAAACACCTAAAAAAGGCAAACACAAAAAAGGAAAGTAAAACAACACAAAATAGCACAACTAAGAGATTAACACATAAATTAAGGGTATAAGTATGTATATTTTAGCACTCATCACATCCCCAAACTTACATATTGCCAGTCTCTTAGCAATACAAAACTAAAAATAACAGGAAACAAAAACAAAAACTACTCTATCTCCACTGTTGTAGGAAACATGATTGCATTTAGTATATGCAACAAGATTTTTAAACCCCTAGGCATCCCTAGTATGACGAGTGAAGTCTCATAAGGGTTTAATAGAAATGCTACCCATTCATGTACAGTTCATGTCATCCTCAAATTTAAATTATCACTCAAAATCAGGATTTTCAGTCATTAACAAGCTTAAAAAGATAAACCACATCTTCACAATGAATTGGAATTTCAAAAGTCTAACTACTTGCAAAGGACAAGCAAGGGCATCACAAGCTCAAAATAGTGTAAAGTGATCTAGTACATACATATGAAGCTTCTAATTATTCTCAATTTGTAATGTCTCAATATCTCAAAATTCACTGGGATTCTTATCAGAATGAAAAGATAAGGCATAATTTTAAATTTTATTTTCTTTCTTTTTACTTTCCTTCTTTTTTCTTTTTTTTTTTTTGTCAGACTTTGCAATGCTTGGTTCCTTTAAGTTTTCTAATTGACCCATGTAACGAGCTTTCAGTCTATGATTCCCAAACCAGATGGTTTTAGGGCATTACGTGTAAAGAAACCCTTAAGGACTTACTAACTCAAGTCAAAAAGGTTACGAAACTAAACCAGCCATGGTTTTAACCAAATCAAAATTCTCACCTTTTGACGTGAACAATCATTGTTTAGTGAGGTAAGATGTCCAATTACTCAATGAAAAGCTTAAAATGATCTATATATCTATGCCAAAGTATCCCTTCGATAAGTCACCCAGTTTCACCCAAGACATAGAAACATACACATCAGGCTCACATGTCATACCTCACAATGATGTGCTAGTGTGCTTATGTCAAATTAAATCAAACAGGTGAATTCCTCAATTGCCCAAAGTAAGTAACCACACTTAGAATTCTATCATCAGATCATGTGTTCAAAATTTTAAACTCACTAATGAAAATCAAATCACAATTCTTGGATTAACAAAAATTTTAAGACAGACATGAATATGCACTTTTCCTTCAAAAATAATAACAAAAATAGGGACAAAGTGTGTGTAAAGTGTCTCCCATACTCCCAAACTTAAATGACACATTGTCCCCAATGTGTATATAACATGGAAAGATCTTACCAGGGAGATGAAAAAATTGGCTGGAAACGTATGGCTCGTAGCACACCCCCAAACTTGAATGCAAGCACACTTGTCCCAAAAAATAAAACTACTACAACAAATAAAAAGGAAAACAAAAGGAAACTAAAGATAAACACAAAAATAAACTGAAAAACTAACAGAAAAATAAAAGGATATGCTATGGGGTGCCTCCCATGAGTGTTAAGTTTAACGTCTTCAACCAGACTGTGATGCTCCTTTTAAACTTGAAGCACCAGTCTTTACTTCTCTTGCACCAAAGAGAATGAATTTTTTCTACTGCAGGGTAATTCCAAATGTCTTCAGATCGAGGCAGATCACTCTGAGTATTTTCCAATAGTTTCTCATTCAGAAGGGAATCGTGAACTAAAATAACATGAGAAGAATACTTAAGAGGTTTTTCTACCTCGATGGTCTCATTTTGCTCATCACATAGCCCCAACTGACTTCTCTCCTGGCCTCTTGGTACTTCGGGAATAGGAGCTGATGTTGAAGAAGCCTCAGTGCTCCCTTCTTTTTCCTAATGTGGATCCTGTGCAACCTCAATTTGCTCCTCCTTCCTCTCTTCTACTTGATTTTCAACCACTTCTTCACTCTCCAATGTGATGATAGCTTGCTCATGATAACAAATACTCTCATCCTCCTTGTAGTGCCCATTGGAATTGGCCACCAACTGATTTTGGAGCTCTTCTTCTTTGAGGGTATCTGATATTTGCTTGAGGTGAGCCTCTATCCCAGTAATTGATTCAGAGTGAGAGTTCTCCATCTCCTGTAAAGAGTTTACCATCTAATTAGACTCGCTTATAAAATTCAATATCTTACCATTAAGATAAGATACGGTCAAAAGAGATGGCTCTTGTTGATATTATTGTTGTGGTGGCCAATAAATCGGATATAACTCCTCTTCTTGAGCTTCTATTTTGATGTTGATGGATTGCAGCAGTTGATTGTTGGCCTCAAATTTACTGAGCGGAGATGAAAGGTCATAACTCTTCAGAGGAGGTGGCTCCTCTTCGTATTGTTGAGGCCAATAGATGGGAGATGCATTCTCTTGAGATTCTATCTTGGCTTTGATGGTTGAGAATATATGACACATTTTCTTTAAAGCCAGAGCTCTTCGGAGGAGGTGGCTCGACTTGATGCTGCTGTTGTGGAGCTGATTAATCATAAAACTGAGGGTATGATTGATGGTGTAGTTCATGAAATTGTAGAGCAGGAGCTTGTGCTTGCCATGATAGATGAGACCTGGTGGCTCCATGCAAGTAAAAGTCGTTCCCTGGTGTAGAGAACGGTGTGCTCATATAGGGTGTTGGAATGACTCCCCATATGAGTCAAGTAACAAAAAGAAATTAAAAATAACAAAAGGAAAATAAAAACAAAAACAAAAACATAAAGAAATACTTAAAGCCAGCCCAAGTGCTTAGAACGTGTGCACTCGATCGCAATGTTAAGTGCTCTCGATTGCACTCGGGACGAGGTGTGTGGGTGTGTGTGCGCTCGTACTCACGGGGGCGCAAGGGTGGGAGTACGGTCAAACGCATAGCTAGGTGCGCTCGATCGTACTCGTGCAGAATAAAAACAGAACGAAGAACACAAATTTAATGCCCTGCAGCAGTGCACTTGATCGCACCAAAGGTGCGCTCGACCGCACCGCTGCAGAGTAGGAATACAAGTGTAGAAACCAAAAAACTGAAAATTAAAAACAAGATTAACTAATTAATAGGAAACAAATGTACAATTAAAACAATACATAATTAACTAAGGGGAAACAAATTCTAAACAAAATCAAACAATTCCCGGCAATGGCGCCAAAAACTTATTGGGCCAAATACCCACCTAAATTAGTAGGCAAATACTTGGTACGTTTTACTCTCAAGTGTACAAGATCAAATGATAGTATAGTTTGGCAAATACGAGATCATCCCACGAGGATTGTTGATTTTATTAAAAATTGATTTTTCCAAATTAAAAAATCAGAATTGTCACAGATTTGCAATGTTGAAAAATATAAAGATAATGAAAAGGTTAGGGTTTTGATATCCACCACTGATCCGACTAATTAAGAAAATACTAGGCCAATGTTCCAATCATGCGGTATAATTAATGATTGTCAACCTAAGGGCATGGTATTTACACCTTAAGCTATTGATCTACCTAAGAAATGAATTAGGCATGGTATCTACTCTAATTTTTTTCTTTCCTAAAGGATTTAGCATGGTATCTACTAAGTTGTTTTTTAGGGAAACATAATTCTATGGAGATTGACAAACACACGAGTTCATGAATTAGTCATGGTATCTACTCTAATTTTTTTCTTCCTTAAAGGATTTAGCATGGTATCTACTAAGTTGTTCTTTAGGGAAACATAATTCTACGGAGAATGACAAACACACGAGTTCTAGGGCATGGTATCTACTCCTAGTTCCCATGTTGATTAAGCCAAGAACCCATGATGAGACTATTTTGTCACTTTATTAAGCCCAAGATTCGGTCATCTAAATTGACTTAACTAACAAATTCATACCATAAAATATGAGGAATTCAATCACATAGACATAATCAATTAAAATAAACCACAATATGATTGAAATAAAGGCACTAATATTTCATCTTAAACATGCATGATTAGGGCTTCAATCTACCCCTAACGAAGAGTTTAGTTACACATAATGAAACTAAAAAGAAAAGGGAAAGAAGAAACTGGAAAACGTTTCTTGAAATAGTCTCCAAATTCTGCTCTCTGGAATTCTATATTTTCTAAGAGGCTTAGAGGTCTATTTATAGGCTCTTAAGAAACCTAAAAACCCTAGAAAACCTAATAAAATCGGAAAACAAAAACCCTAGTTTAATTTGGATTAAGTACACTCTAATTATGATGCTAGGGTTGGTTCTTATTTGGTAAAGTGTAAGATCTTGGCCTTTTTAAGAATTTACTGTTGCACCGAACGTTCAACTAAGGTACCAATGTGTGTAGTACAGACGAATCGGCTTATACATGGTAACCAATGAGTATGGGATCAATTACGGTGTGAAGGTTAAGGGATAATTACTAAAAGACGAGAAAGCATTGTAAACACCATCTTAAGAGGGAAATATTAGATTTTTGAATCCCAAGAAGGCACTCAAAAATATTGGAATTGACGCCATGACATTCGTCTCAGAAAGAGCTTTCTGAAATGGGGTCGCATGCGCAATTCTAAGACCCGTAACAAAAGTTATGGTTGTTTTACTGAACATTGCGCTCTGATCGAACATTCGTTGAAGTATCGAACGTTCGCTGACACTGTGTCAAGAAAGTAAATGCAAGATCTGCAGGCATAAGTCCAAAAGTACACCCAAACGTTCGTTGACCATTTTTGGACCGTTGAATATTGACCAAACGCTTGACAAAAGCTGGCCATAGTACCTGAACATTCACCTAATAGTACCGAATGTTCGCTACTTTTTATAACTGTCACAGCAGCACCCACAGTTTTTCCTACCCTATAAATACCCTTCCCCACTCGACCCAGCTTCATTCTGCCCATGTTGACCTCTAGAACCCCTGTTTGAGTGATTTTTGTGAGTTGTGAGAGTTCTTGAAGGAGAATGAGAGATTTCTTAGAGGTTTTGCTTCAATGAGGTAATCTTCTAAGCCTAGTTCTTTTGCTTACTTAGCTATTATGCTATTGAAGTACTTTTCATAGTTCGCTTAGTTGGTAGTTTTGAGCATTTAGTTATGTTGTTGCCCTTAATTTTGGTTTAATCTTGGGTTAGCGTTTCATTCTTGTTGGGAATATTTCATTTTGTATGGAGATATTATTTTGGGCTAGGAGTATGTTAGGAACCTTGTCGTAGCCTTAGAACTTGCTTAGGAGTGATTTGTAGGCTATTTGGTTCGAAATGGGTTTCTGGTAGAACGTTCGCACTTTCTGGCCGAACGCTTGGCTTTGAGCCCGAACGTTCGCTAGGTTGGCAAAACGTTCAGGTAGAAACTCAGATTGGATATTTTTAGGTTTAGGACTTCTTTTAGCTCGGGTTTAAAACTAATGATAGGTCTTTTCTTTGTATTCAAGGTTATGGAGCCTCAAGGGGATTTTATGGAGAAACCTTACAACTCGGGTGAACACAAACCCACATGGATACTTGTTGTTACTTTTTCCGCATCGCACGGCTATTTTATATATATCAAATATGCATATTTACAACTCTCATGAAATACATTTTGGACTACTGTGAACTCTCTTTTGTGGAAACGTATGTTAATTAAGATGATAATCAAATGATGAGACTTTTAAAAGCATGCATGTAAAAGACAGATAAGATTAATTGCATCATATGACATGGTATACCGGTGCGTGTGGGATAATGGACATATGCTTATTATAAAGGTTAACTCTATGGTCAAATGTGTGTGTGTTTATATGGGAATTGGATCCCATGGTTATTCATGATTGGCGTAGCCATGTTTGATTGGTTGAACACTACATGACAGACATCATTAGTAGTGTGGGCCCCAGAATTGTATTACAGGTCCCTCGAGACAACAATAACCCTACCGGAAATGGGTAATATCTCGGGTAGACCATATAGTTGAATTATGACGTGATTCTCATATTACATCATATATTATATGTATCTTATACCCATGATAAATTGCCACCTCATAAAACTGCATGTGCTTTATAAACAACTAAGTTCACCATTTAATGACTGGTACGTCATGTGCATTTATACTTACTAAGTCGTCAGACTTACCCTTGTATTCTTTCTCCATTTTCTCCATATTTACATCTATGTTGTTATAGATAGTTTAGTAGAAGATTGATACCGAGAACCACCGGTTATTGGGGAGGATTCGATTCGGGGGATGCTTGAAGACTTATTGCAAGCTTAGGCGAGTGCTCATGGTAACTAGTACATTTGGGTTATGCTGTAGACTTAAGAGTTTTGATGCATGCTTGCATATTAAGGATAACATGGATCCCTTGTAACGATGATAGGTATAGTATAATTTTAGCTACTACGATGATCCTTGGTAGATACTTTGGTTGTAATGATTAATGCTTATAGAATCTTAATGTTTCCGCTGTTTAGCATCCTCTTTTTGAGGAATAGAGATCCCTGAGTCTTGTTTCTCACTAAATAAGGCTGGGAAACGAGCCGTGAATTTAATTACCAATGAATTAAATTTTTAGGGCGTTACATAGTGAGGGGGAGTAGATTGTTGATTTGGGTATAAATTCTGAAAGTGAAGAACTATCAACTCCTAAGCATAAGATGTTGTATAAAGAACCTCAGTTCTAGATAAGTTTAAATTTTCCTAAGGAAAACATCTTGGGCAAGTTGGTTGATGGAAAAAAAAAAAACTGAGGAATAGAGTGGTCAATCAATTGTCTCACATGAGCTACTTCTCAAGTTGAACCTAAAAAGGTTGAGGAGGCTTTGAATGATGATAGCTGGGTGGACGCAACGCATGGGGAACTACACTAGTTCACTTGAAATGATGTTTGGTCTCTCGTTCCTACACATGTAGAACACAACATCATCGGTACGAAATGGATATTCAAACCTAAGTCTGGTGAGAATGGTAAAATTGTGAGAAACAAGGACAGATTAGTAGCTCAAGGCTACACCTAAGTTGATGGCATTAATTTAGATAGGTGTTTTTTGCATCGGTTGGTATACTTGAGTCCATCTGGATTTTGCTAGGTACTGCTTCCATTTGGGATTGAAGTTGTATAAGATGGATGATCTCCTTTAAGAATAAGTCTGTGGAGCAACCGAAGGACTTCAAGCAGGGGTGTAATCGAGCCGGTCTTGAGCAGGTATTGGTTGATCAAGTTCAATATAAATAAAGCTGTTGACTTTTATGATAGAAAAAATGTAAAAAGTAGTTTTGAAAAGATGTTAATTCTTTTTCGGAGAAGCGAAAATAAGGGGAAGGAGAGGGGAGGGGGATTTGTCAAACTAGCCCTTAGGTCTTAGAAATTTGCCATATTGGGTGATGAAAACTTAGGTTGTAAAACTTTTTCTAAACCTAAGCCTTTGGGTGTAAAAGTTTTAGTCTTTTTATATAAATTGCAAATATGTTACATAGATAGTAACATGTATGTGCTTATGGATTTCATGAATTAAGACATCAATGTTCAACCCAAGACCACCGTTACCAAATGCATCAACGAGCCATGCTTATGTTAGTGGGACTCCCAAGAGCTCCGTTACCTGATACGTAGGGGTGTCAAAATAAGCAGGAAACGGAACGGGACATGGAAGCCGAGAAGGCAAGGCAAACGACCCGGTCCGGATTTAAGTTTGCAAAAAAAAAAAAAAAAAACCAGGACCCCGATTCCGGTCCCGGTTTTTGGCACCCGGTAAAAACCGGGAAAACCGGAACCGGGTCTTATTTTATTAAATAATATTTATATATTATTATATTTTATATATATATTTTTTAGTTCTTTTAGTCTTTTACACAACGTTTAGGAACTATTTTTGTGAACTATTTTTGTTTGTGAATGTATCTCTTTTGATTGGTAGATTATTTAAATACTTATTTTATTTTTTATTTTTTTGGGTTTTGAATTGTTGTAGTAAGGGGCATTTATTTCTTGTGCATGTTGGTTTGTTTACATACTTGTTTTTACTTTTTATTGTTTTAATGTTTTCTTTATGTACCTAATTTAAAATGATTTTTGGGGTATTTTAAAAAATTTGAATTTTTATTTCTAAGGCTCATATAGGCAAAAACATTGATTTTTTTAGGATTTTTAGGCTTTTTTAGGTTTATTTTTTAATTATTTGGAACAATCACAATAAAGCCTCCTTAATTTAGACAAAAAGATTAATAACTTTTTTTTAAATGAGCTAACTTATGAAAAAAATAATGGGCTTATTCTAGGCCTAATACCTAAAATAAGCCACAAACACTAATTTTTTTCAAAAACCGGTTATCGGACCGGGTAAAACCAAAACTGGCCAGGAACAGGGACCCACCCCGGTTCCTGTTCCGGTTTCCCAAAACCGAGAACCGGGGTACCCCAGTTTCGGTTCCGATTCCGGTTTTAGCCAAAAATCGAGAAACCGGACCGGATTGACACTCCTACTGATACGTCACCTGCCTGTGTTTATGTTAGTGGATCTAGTGAACCTCCAGGAAGATCCTTTACCATAGTCATCTCATGATCTGACGTGGCATCTTTCAATTGCTTTCTGTGTTGATTGAACGGTGCACCGGAATTTTGATATTTATAAATATTTTTTAGAGTCTTAAAATGTTTGTTTCCCGTTTTATATTTCTAGTTCTCTTTATTTAAGAAATTTCTATACTTACAGATATTATTTCCATGAAATTTAATACTTTAAAATTATTATTATTATTATTTATACATGTTATTAGATTTTCTTTTATAAATTACCAAATAACAAAACATTCTTGCTCCGCTTAGAGCTTTCACACTAATTTATCTAAATTTATATTTAAAATAACTAACTAAAACATAAGAATAAATTTCTATTATTAATAAGAATAAGGAAAAAATCCACCTAATCCCTATGAACTTTCATTGCTTTTGCAATCAACTGCTTAAAGTTCAATAACTCTCAATTTAGTGTATCAAACTTTAAAAAATTTGCAATGTCATCCATCCTTTAATGAAGGCCTTAGAAATTTTCAAAATACCCATTTTTGAAAATTTTCAATAGCAAATGTTAAGCTAATTAACAAATTAACCAAGCAAATTTAAACCAACAACCAATCAATTCGGCCCTTTTTTTATTATTATTATTTTAAAAATAGACCATAAACAAAACTAAAAAAATAAAAAGATAAGCCGTTAAAAGAAATAGTTTTTTCAATAGTTTAAATTTATTTTTTTACTCTTATAAAACATTATAAATAAATGTAAACCTTAAAAATAAATAAACTAGAGCATCTAAATCTAATAAAAAAAAAAAGAAAAGAAAAGAAAAAGAAAGTCCCCAATAGATTTATAAGTTTCAAATGAGATATCACTCAAGCCGTTCAAGGCGTGGCATCCAAAAAGGCAACGTATGTGGTGATCTGTTTAGTGCCGAAGATTGCTTGGAAGGGTGGTTGTGATGCGTATGAAACACGGGATTAAGATCCTTAAGAAACATTTGTTTAAGTTAATGAGGTAAACAGTTGGTATAAAAGGCAGCCAACCTATTAGCAACCATCCACATGGCGTCATTCATCCAAAAAACAAAAACCTTGCACATGCCGCACTTTACACAACCTCAACTATTCTATATATATATATATATATAATGGTAGGCCAAATGGATTGCACTCATCAACCAATTTGACCAAACAAACCTCACTTGAAGCAATTGACACAACAACTATTAAAATAAAATAAAATGCTAATGAGGCGTTTTGATGGGGTAATCTTTTAAGATTTTTAAAACATTTAAAAAAAATTATCTTTTTTATTTTATTTTATTGCGCTTAACCAGAACGGGAGGAAATTTAGATACCCAAAAAGAATGTGGATGAAGTTAGGTTATATTTTCGATTTCATTGATGATTTTTTCTTTTTTTCTCTAATTTAATAGGGGAAAAGAGGCTACAAGGATCATTGATGATTAAATATGACCGATTAAAGCAAAGATGTTGGGGTAACTCCACTATATATGTAATAGGTGACATTGGTCTCATGACGGACTTTTTAACTTTTGGAAAATATGTAAAATTAGTCCCTATGGTTTACCTGATTTATAATTAACTTTTTGTTGTATAAAAATAAA
>NC_081544.1:19293240-19306292 GCF_901000735.1 Corylus avellana
GTTTTAGGGCATTACGTGTAAAGAAACCCTTAAGGACTTACTAACTCAAGTCAAAAAGGTTACGAAACTAAACCAGCCATGGTTTTAACCAAATCAAAATTCTCACCTTTTGACGTGAACAATCATTGTTTAGTGAGGTAAGATGTCCAATTACTCAATGAAAAGCTTAAAATGATCTATATATCTATGCCAAAGTATCCCTTCGATAAGTCACCCAGTTTCACCCAAGACATAGAAACATACACATCAGGCTCACATGTCATACCTCACAATGATGTGCTAGTGTGCTTATGTCAAATTAAATCAAACAGGTGAATTCCTCAATTGCCCAAAGTAAGTAACCACACTTAGAATTCTATCATCAGATCATGTGTTCAAAATTTTAAACTCACTAATGAAAATCAAATCACAATTCTTGGATTAACAAAAATTTTAAGACAGACATGAATATGCACTTTTCCTTCAAAAATAATAACAAAAATAGGGACAAAGTGTGTGTAAAGTGTCTCCCATACTCCCAAACTTAAATGACACATTGTCCCCAATGTGTATATAACATGGAAAGATCTTACCAGGGAGATGAAAAAATTGGCTGGAAACGTATGGCTCGTAGCACACCCCCAAACTTGAATGCAAGCACACTTGTCCCAAAAAATAAAACTACTACAACAAATAAAAAGGAAAACAAAAGGAAACTAAAGATAAACACAAAAATAAACTGAAAAACTAACAGAAAAATAAAAGGATATGCTATGGGGTGCCTAAGTTTAACGTCTTCAACCAGACTGTGATGCTCCTTTTAAACTTGAAGCACCAGTCTTTACTTCTCTTGCACCAAAGAGAATGAATTTTTTCTACTGCAGGGTAATTCCAAATGTCTTCAGATCGAGGCAGATCACTCTGAGTATTTTCCAATAGTTTCTCATTCAGAAGGGAATCGTGAACTAAAATAACATGAGAAGAATACTTAAGAGGTTTTTCTACCTCGATGGTCTCATTTTGCTCATCACATAGCCCCAACTGACTTCTCTCCTGGCCTCTTGGTACTTCGGGAATAGGAGCTGATGTTGAAGAAGCCTCAGTGCTCCCTTCTTTTTCCTAATGTGGATCCTGTGCAACCTCAATTTGCTCCTCCTTCCTCTCTTCTACTTGATTTTCAACCACTTCTTCACTCTCCAATGTGATGATAGCTTGCTCATGATAACAAATACTCTCATCCTCCTTGTAGTGCCCATTGGAATTGGCCACCAACTGATTTTGGAGCTCTTCTTCTTTGAGGGTATCTGATATTTGCTTGAGGTGAGCCTCTATCCCAGTAATTGATTCAGAGTGAGAGTTCTCCATCTCCTGTAAAGAGTTTACCATCTAATTAGACTCGCTTATAAAATTCAATATCTTACCATTAAGATAAGATACGGTCAAAAGAGATGGCTCTTGTTGATATTATTGTTGTGGTGGCCAATAAATCGGATATAACTCCTCTTCTTGAGCTTCTATTTTGATGTTGATGGATTGCAGCAGTTGATTGTTGGCCTCAAATTTACTGAGCGGAGATGAAAGGTCATAACTCTTCAGAGGAGGTGGCTCCTCTTCGTATTGTTGAGGCCAATAGATGGGAGATGCATTCTCTTGAGATTCTATCTTGGCTTTGATGGTTGAGAATATATGACACATTTTCTTTAAAGCCAGAGCTCTTCGGAGGAGGTGGCTCGACTTGATGCTGCTGTTGTGGAGCTGATTAATCATAAAACTGAGGGTATGATTGATGGTGTAGTTCATGAAATTGTAGAGCAGGAGCTTGTGCTTGCCATGATAGATGAGACCTGGTGGCTCCATGCAAGTAAAAGTCGTTCCCTGGTGTAGAGAACGGTGTGCTCATATAGGGTGTTGGAATGACTCCCCATATGAGTCAAGTAACAAAAAGAAATTAAAAATAACAAAAGGAAAATAAAAACAAAAACAAAAACATAAAGAAATACTTAAAGCCAGCCCAAGTGCTTAGAACGTGTGCACTCGATCGCAATGTTAAGTGCTCTCGATTGCACTCGGGACGAGGTGTGTGGGTGTGTGTGCGCTCGTACTCACGGGGGCGCAAGGGTGGGAGTACGGTCAAACGCATAGCTAGGTGCGCTCGATCGTACTCGTGCAGAATAAAAACAGAACGAAGAACACAAATTTAATGCCCTGCAGCAGTGCACTTGATCGCACCAAAGGTGCGCTCGACCGCACCGCTGCAGAGTAGGAATACAAGTGTAGAAACCAAAAAACTGAAAATTAAAAACAAGATTAACTAATTAATAGGAAACAAATGTACAATTAAAACAATACATAATTAACTAAGGGGAAACAAATTCTAAACAAAATCAAACAATTCCCGGCAATGGCGCCAAAAACTTATTGGGCCAAATACCCACCTAAATTAGTAGGCAAATACTTGGTACGTTTTACTCTCAAGTGTACAAGATCAAATGATAGTATAGTTTGGCAAATACGAGATCATCCCACGAGGATTGTTGATTTTATTAAAAATTGATTTTTCCAAATTAAAAAATCAGAATTGTCACAGATTTGCAATGTTGAAAAATATAAAGATAATGAAAAGGTTAGGGTTTTGATATCCACCACTGATCCGACTAATTAAGAAAATACTAGGCCAATGTTCCAATCATGCGGTATAATTAATGATTGTCAACCTAAGGGCATGGTATTTACACCTTAAGCTATTGATCTACCTAAGAAATGAATTAGGCATGGTATCTACTCTAATTTTTTTCTTTCCTAAAGGATTTAGCATGGTATCTACTAAGTTGTTTTTTAGGGAAACATAATTCTATGGAGATTGACAAACACACGAGTTCATGAATTAGTCATGGTATCTACTCTAATTTTTTTCTTCCTTAAAGGATTTAGCATGGTATCTACTAAGTTGTTCTTTAGGGAAACATAATTCTACGGAGAATGACAAACACACGAGTTCTAGGGCATGGTATCTACTCCTAGTTCCCATGTTGATTAAGCCAAGAACCCATGATGAGACTATTTTGTCACTTTATTAAGCCCAAGATTCGGTCATCTAAATTGACTTAACTAACAAATTCATACCATAAAATATGAGGAATTCAATCACATAGACATAATCAATTAAAATAAACCACAATATGATTGAAATAAAGGCACTAATATTTCATCTTAAACATGCATGATTAGGGCTTCAATCTACCCCTAACGAAGAGTTTAGTTACACATAATGAAACTAAAAAGAAAAGGGAAAGAAGAAACTGGAAAACGTTTCTTGAAATAGTCTCCAAATTCTGCTCTCTGGAATTCTATATTTTCTAAGAGGCTTAGAGGTCTATTTATAGGCTCTTAAGAAACCTAAAAACCCTAGAAAACCTAATAAAATCGGAAAACAAAAACCCTAGTTTAATTTGGATTAAGTACACTCTAATTATGATGCTAGGGTTGGTTCTTATTTGGTAAAGTGTAAGATCTTGGCCTTTTTAAGAATTTACTGTTGCACCGAACGTTCAACTAAGGTACCAATGTGTGTAGTACAGACGAATCGGCTTATACATGGTAACCAATGAGTATGGGATCAATTACGGTGTGAAGGTTAAGGGATAATTACTAAAAGACGAGAAAGCATTGTAAACACCATCTTAAGAGGGAAATATTAGATTTTTGAATCCCAAGAAGGCACTCAAAAATATTGGAATTGACGCCATGACATTCGTCTCAGAAAGAGCTTTCTGAAATGGGGTCGCATGCGCAATTCTAAGACCCGTAACAAAAGTTATGGTTGTTTTACTGAACATTGCGCTCTGATCGAACATTCGTTGAAGTATCGAACGTTCGCTGACACTGTGTCAAGAAAGTAAATGCAAGATCTGCAGGCATAAGTCCAAAAGTACACCCAAACGTTCGTTGACCATTTTTGGACCGTTGAATATTGACCAAACGCTTGACAAAAGCTGGCCATAGTACCTGAACATTCACCTAATAGTACCGAATGTTCGCTACTTTTTATAACTGTCACAGCAGCACCCACAGTTTTTCCTACCCTATAAATACCCTTCCCCACTCGACCCAGCTTCATTCTGCCCATGTTGACCTCTAGAACCCCTGTTTGAGTGATTTTTGTGAGTTGTGAGAGTTCTTGAAGGAGAATGAGAGATTTCTTAGAGGTTTTGCTTCAATGAGGTAATCTTCTAAGCCTAGTTCTTTTGCTTACTTAGCTATTATGCTATTGAAGTACTTTTCATAGTTCGCTTAGTTGGTAGTTTTGAGCATTTAGTTATGTTGTTGCCCTTAATTTTGGTTTAATCTTGGGTTAGCGTTTCATTCTTGTTGGGAATATTTCATTTTGTATGGAGATATTATTTTGGGCTAGGAGTATGTTAGGAACCTTGTCGTAGCCTTAGAACTTGCTTAGGAGTGATTTGTAGGCTATTTGGTTCGAAATGGGTTTCTGGTAGAACGTTCGCACTTTCTGGCCGAACGCTTGGCTTTGAGCCCGAACGTTCGCTAGGTTGGCAAAACGTTCAGGTAGAAACTCAGATTGGATATTTTTAGGTTTAGGACTTCTTTTAGCTCGGGTTTAAAACTAATGATAGGTCTTTTCTTTGTATTCAAGGTTATGGAGCCTCAAGGGGATTTTATGGAGAAACCTTACAACTCGGGTGAACACAAACCCACATGGATACTTGTTGTTACTTTTTCCGCATCGCACGGCTATTTTATATATATCAAATATGCATATTTACAACTCTCATGAAATACATTTTGGACTACTGTGAACTCTCTTTTGTGGAAACGTATGTTAATTAAGATGATAATCAAATGATGAGACTTTTAAAAGCATGCATGTAAAAGACAGATAAGATTAATTGCATCATATGACATGGTATACCGGTGCGTGTGGGATAATGGACATATGCTTATTATAAAGGTTAACTCTATGGTCAAATGTGTGTGTGTTTATATGGGAATTGGATCCCATGGTTATTCATGATTGGCGTAGCCATGTTTGATTGGTTGAACACTACATGACAGACATCATTAGTAGTGTGGGCCCCAGAATTGTATTACAGGTCCCTCGAGACAACAATAACCCTACCGGAAATGGGTAATATCTCGGGTAGACCATATAGTTGAATTATGACGTGATTCTCATATTACATCATATATTATATGTATCTTATACCCATGATAAATTGCCACCTCATAAAACTGCATGTGCTTTATAAACAACTAAGTTCACCATTTAATGACTGGTACGTCATGTGCATTTATACTTACTAAGTCGTCAGACTTACCCTTGTATTCTTTCTCCATTTTCTCCATATTTACATCTATGTTGTTATAGATAGTTTAGTAGAAGATTGATACCGAGAACCACCGGTTATTGGGGAGGATTCGATTCGGGGGATGCTTGAAGACTTATTGCAAGCTTAGGCGAGTGCTCATGGTAACTAGTACATTTGGGTTATGCTGTAGACTTAAGAGTTTTGATGCATGCTTGCATATTAAGGATAACATGGATCCCTTGTAACGATGATAGGTATAGTATAATTTTAGCTACTACGATGATCCTTGGTAGATACTTTGGTTGTAATGATTAATGCTTATAGAATCTTAATGTTTCCGCTGTTTAGCATCCTCTTTTTGAGGAATAGAGATCCCTGAGTCTTGTTTCTCACTAAATAAGGCTGGGAAACGAGCCGTGAATTTAATTACCAATGAATTAAATTTTTAGGGCGTTACATAGTGAGGGGGAGTAGATTGTTGATTTGGGTATAAATTCTGAAAGTGAAGAACTATCAACTCCTAAGCATAAGATGTTGTATAAAGAACCTCAGTTCTAGATAAGTTTAAATTTTCCTAAGGAAAACATCTTGGGCAAGTTGGTTGATGGAAAAAAAAAAAACTGAGGAATAGAGTGGTCAATCAATTGTCTCACATGAGCTACTTCTCAAGTTGAACCTAAAAAGGTTGAGGAGGCTTTGAATGATGATAGCTGGGTGGACGCAACGCATGGGGAACTACACTAGTTCACTTGAAATGATGTTTGGTCTCTCGTTCCTACACATGTAGAACACAACATCATCGGTACGAAATGGATATTCAAACCTAAGTCTGGTGAGAATGGTAAAATTGTGAGAAACAAGGACAGATTAGTAGCTCAAGGCTACACCTAAGTTGATGGCATTAATTTAGATAGGTGTTTTTTGCATCGGTTGGTATACTTGAGTCCATCTGGATTTTGCTAGGTACTGCTTCCATTTGGGATTGAAGTTGTATAAGATGGATGATCTCCTTTAAGAATAAGTCTGTGGAGCAACCGAAGGACTTCAAGCAGGGGTGTAATCGAGCCGGTCTTGAGCAGGTATTGGTTGATCAAGTTCAATATAAATAAAGCTGTTGACTTTTATGATAGAAAAAATGTAAAAAGTAGTTTTGAAAAGATGTTAATTCTTTTTCGGAGAAGCGAAAATAAGGGGAAGGAGAGGGGAGGGGGATTTGTCAAACTAGCCCTTAGGTCTTAGAAATTTGCCATATTGGGTGATGAAAACTTAGGTTGTAAAACTTTTTCTAAACCTAAGCCTTTGGGTGTAAAAGTTTTAGTCTTTTTATATAAATTGCAAATATGTTACATAGATAGTAACATGTATGTGCTTATGGATTTCATGAATTAAGACATCAATGTTCAACCCAAGACCACCGTTACCAAATGCATCAACGAGCCATGCTTATGTTAGTGGGACTCCCAAGAGCTCCGTTACCTGATACGTAGGGGTGTCAAAAATAACCGGGAAACCGGAACCGGGACATGGAAACCGGAAACGGAAACCGTGACCCGTTCACAGTTGGTTGCAAAAAAAAAAAAAAAAAACCAGGACCCCGATTCCGGTCCCGGTTTTTGGCACCCGGTAAAAACCGGGAAAACCGGAACCGGGTCTTATTTTATTAAATAATATTTATATATTATTATATTTTATATATATATTTTTTAGTTCTTTTAGTCTTTTACACAACGTTTAGGAACTATTTTTGTGAACTATTTTTGTTTGTGAATGTATCTCTTTTGATTGGTAGATTATTTAAATACTTATTTTATTTTTTATTTTTTTGGGTTTTGAATTGTTGTAGTAAGGGGCATTTATTTCTTGTGCATGTTGGTTTGTTTACATACTTGTTTTTACTTTTTATTGTTTTAATGTTTTCTTTATGTACCTAATTTAAAATGATTTTTGGGGTATTTTAAAAAATTTGAATTTTTATTTCTAAGGCTCATATAGGCAAAAACATTGATTTTTTTAGGATTTTTAGGCTTTTTTAGGTTTATTTTTTAATTATTTGGAACAATCACAATAAAGCCTCCTTAATTTAGACAAAAAGATTAATAACTTTTTTTTAAATGAGCTAACTTATGAAAAAAATAATGGGCTTATTCTAGGCCTAATACCTAAAATAAGCCACAAACACTAATTTTTTTCAAAAACCGGTTATCGGACCGGGTAAAACCAAAACTGGCCAGGAACAGGGACCCACCCCGGTTCCTGTTCCGGTTTCCCAAAACCGAGAACCGGGGTACCCCAGTTTCGGTTCCGATTCCGGTTTTAGCCAAAAATCGAGAAACCGGACCGGATTGACACTCCTACTGATACGTCACCTGCCTGTGTTTATGTTAGTGGATCTAGTGAACCTCCAGGAAGATCCTTTACCATAGTCATCTCATGATCTGACGTGGCATCTTTCAATTGCTTTCTGTGTTGATTGAACGGTGCACCGGAATTTTGATATTTATAAATATTTTTTAGAGTCTTAAAATGTTTGTTTCCCGTTTTATATTTCTAGTTCTCTTTATTTAAGAAATTTCTATACTTACAGATATTATTTCCATGAAATTTAATACTTTAAAATTATTATTATTATTATTTATACATGTTATTAGATTTTCTTTTATAAATTACCAAATAACAAAACATTCTTGCTCCGCTTAGAGCTTTCACACTAATTTATCTAAATTTATATTTAAAATAACTAACTAAAACATAAGAATAAATTTCTATTATTAATAAGAATAAGGAAAAAATCCACCTAATCCCTATGAACTTTCATTGCTTTTGCAATCAACTGCTTAAAGTTCAATAACTCTCAATTTAGTGTATCAAACTTTAAAAAATTTGCAATGTCATCCATCCTTTAATGAAGGCCTTAGAAATTTTCAAAATACCCATTTTTGAAAATTTTCAATAGCAAATGTTAAGCTAATTAACAAATTAACCAAGCAAATTTAAACCAACAACCAATCAATTCGGCCCTTTTTTTATTATTATTATTTTAAAAATAGACCATAAACAAAACTAAAAAAATAAAAAGATAAGCCGTTAAAAGAAATAGTTTTTTCAATAGTTTAAATTTATTTTTTTACTCTTATAAAACATTATAAATAAATGTAAACCTTAAAAATAAATAAACTAGAGCATCTAAATCTAATAAAAAAAAAAAGAAAAGAAAAGAAAAAGAAAGTCCCCAATAGATTTATAAGTTTCAAATGAGATATCACTCAAGCCGTTCAAGGCGTGGCATCCAAAAAGGCAACGTATGTGGTGATCTGTTTAGTGCCGAAGATTGCTTGGAAGGGTGGTTGTGATGCGTATGAAACACGGGATTAAGATCCTTAAGAAACATTTGTTTAAGTTAATGAGGTAAACAGTTGGTATAAAAGGCAGCCAACCTATTAGCAACCATCCACATGGCGTCATTCATCCAAAAAACAAAAACCTTGCACATGCCGCACTTTACACAACCTCAACTATTCTATATATATATATATATATAATGGTAGGCCAAATGGATTGCACTCATCAACCAATTTGACCAAACAAACCTCACTTGAAGCAATTGACACAACAACTATTAAAATAAAATAAAATGCTAATGAGGCGTTTTGATGGGGTAATCTTTTAAGATTTTTAAAACATTTAAAAAAAATTATCTTTTTTATTTTATTTTATTGCGCTTAACCAGAACGGGAGGAAATTTAGATACCCAAAAAGAATGTGGATGAAGTTAGGTTATATTTTCGATTTCATTGATGATTTTTTCTTTTTTTCTCTAATTTAATAGGGGAAAAGAGGCTACAAGGATCATTGATGATTAAATATGACCGATTAAAGCAAAGATGTTGGGGTAACTCCACTATATATGTAATAGGTGACATTGGTCTCATGACGGACTTTTTAACTTTTGGAAAATATGTAAAATTAGTCCCTATGGTTTACCTGATTTATAATTAACTTTTTGTTGTATAAAAATAAAAACATTTTAGTCTCTACAATCAAACGTTGTCCACTAACTTAATAAATTTCATTAGTGTAAGATTGACTTAAATGCGACAAGTGTCACAATTTAATTGGTTCTGACATTTTATTTTATCGAAATTTGATAAGTTAGTAAACGAAATTTGTCTGTAAAAATTAAATTATTTTTTTGGCATACCTCAAGGACCTTGAGTTCATTTTGATACCACAAAGAGCTAATTGCAAATCAAGTAAACCATAAAGACTGATTTTGTAATTTTCCCTTAACTTTTTTATATTATTTACTTTTTCTCTTGTTTTTTCTATTGAATTTTGCTATGATTATACAAGAAAAGTTAGACTATCTAATAATTTTATTATGGTTATTTTTTTAATGCTACTTGTTGAGTTTGATTAATTGATTGTGACCATTTATTAAACTTGTATATACAAGTGAAGAACTATTTTATTCAACAACAAAAAACAAAAATGAACATAAAATCTGTTTATAAAAGGAAAAATAAACTATGTTTTTTATTAATAGTTTATATATAAACTATTAATAAAAAACATAGTTTATTTTTCCTTCTTGCTAGTTTTTGTTTAATTTTTAAGTAGTTTTATATAAAATAAACTTATATAATTAAAGAGATCATAAGCATGCAAAAATTTTGATAATAATAAATAACTAAAAATCACATTTTTATGGCATAACTATCTCACAAAACTAACATGACAATCCCAACCAACTTTTTTTTTTAATTCTTTTTTTTTTTTTAGCAAGAACTAATTCAATAGTTAATTAAAAGGACGAGGTCAATATTGTAAAATAATAATCATTATTCAAAATAATTCCTACAAAAAACCTAATTAAATAAATAAATAAATCAAACATTGAAATCTCATATTCCGGACAACCCTAAAAATAGGAATATAATCATATCCATGAAGCACATTATGTGGAGGTGGAAGATTCCAAAAACCAAACAGGTTGTAATAAGAGTTTTTCTTAACCACTCAAGCGTGCTATCCAAAAGGCAAAATGCCACTCTATTTACTGCACATGTTACCTGTAAAGGTTCCTCACATTTTAAAAAAGGAAAAGGCCTATCCATACCCGACCCGAACCTTCAATTTTTATTATCTTCTTTTACCCACTTTTTGCCAGATTCCTCAGTGCACTGCTCAATCACTTAAGCTGCTCTATAGAATCCAAACAAAAGAAAGTGAAACCCCCAATCCATTTCATGATTTTTCAAGTGTAAAAAAGAGGAATAACAAAAATGCGAAAGCAACAGTGAAAAAAGTAATCAGAATAATTAGTCTCGTTTTAGCCCTTTTCTTTTTTCTTTTTTTCTTTTTTTTTGTAGAGAGAGATTAAATTATAATTTCCAAAAGCCTAAACAGCCGCTGAACAATTTACATTCAATTACAGTCACATTAAACCCACCTCCACATTACAACCTTACAACACCCACCACATAATTAAAAAAGAAAAAGAAAAAGAAAAAAAGAGAGAGAGAAATTAAATAAAGAGACAAAAAAGTGGATAAAGATAAAGATAAAGACATCAATTAGCAGAAAACTACACCTAACTAAAATAAAAATAAAAATAAAAAACAATTAAAAAAAAAAAAAAAGCTAACTCTTTCTCTCTCTCTCTCTCTCTCTCTCTCTCTGAGCTAAGCTCAACACCCAACCGGGGCCACTGCCGGCTTCACCTTGGGCGGCCTTCCCCTTCCTCTGGGTGCGCCGCCTGACGGAGCCGCAGACGGAGCCGAAGCGGCAGCCGTCTTGGCCTTCTTGGGTGGACGACCACGGGGCCTGCCAGTCCCGGAAGAGGGGCTCTTGGCCTTGGGTGGCGGCGGCGGCGCGAAGGGGTCCCTGGGCTTGGGCGGACGGCCGCGGGGCCTTGGTGGCGACATCGCGACGCCCGGAGGCAGAGGCGCCTTGGGCTTGGGAGGGCGACCGCGCCCACGCTTCGGCGGCGCGTTGGGATCGGGCTTCATGTAGTTGTTCTTGAGCAGGACGAGCTGGCCGCTCTGTTTCAGCTTGTTGAGGTGGTGCGAGAGCAGCGTGGAGTGAGCCGCCGGAAGATCCGTGTAAGTTGACTCGATGTACCTGGCGATGGCCGACTTGTTCGAGCCATTCTTATCGTTCAGAGCCTCGATCGCCGCAATAATCATCTGGAAAATACAAAATAACTCAAAACCATCAGACCCAGCTGCAATTTCAAAAATAAAAACAAAAACAAAACACCCCAGAAGTGTTTGGATGGCGAGGAAAGAAAGTTGAAGAAAATGGACGAGAAACTGCGCGTACCTCAGGGTACTGAGGGAGTGGGGGAGCTGCCGGGGACGGCTGAGGTGGAGGTGGGTTACTGGTTTCTTCAGTGGCCATGGGAGGACTGCTTGTAGAAGCGAAAGAGAGTAGGAGAGAGAGAGAGAGAGTGTGTGTGTTTGTTTGTATGAAAGACAGAGAAAGGAGGGGACTGTAGGTTTGGTGGGAAGAGGAAACGCAAGTTGAGAGGGTAAAGAGGGGTTGGATTTAAAAGGGCGTTTCTTGAGGATCCGATCGAGGGGAAAGGGAAGGGGATGAGAGCCTAGTGAATGCCATCGGACGGCTAGGGGTTGCACGTTTGGCTGGGAATCGAACGGTTGAGGCTTTTCTGTGAGGGCGTCACACGGATTGCTGACGTGGATGGGGACTCGTTCGGGGTTTTGAAATTTGTTAGATGCCAAGTTACCAGAATGTCCCTCATTTTGAATCCATCCCTTGTCGAGAGCGTTTCGAATAATTTGAGTAGAGGTTCCATGTGCTTTAGCGTGGAATAGTTTACCACGTTTCAGAATCCAATTGGATAAAAGCTAGACATTCAGAAGAGCGGGAAAGATTTTTGGATTTCCAGCTATTGGACGTTGACACGATACAAGTTTCACGTGTACATGACCATGCCTGATTATATTGATTCAAAGACCCAGATCCAACATCCGAGTGCGGAAAGTGGGGCCCCCAGGTGGACCGGGTTTGTGGTCCACCATCCAGGAGACAGAGGTGCGGTTGTGTGTGTGGGATGTGTACGTGTTACCTTGCAACGCAGCGTTGCAGCGTAAAGGATCAAATGGTTGGTGATTGTTTGGTTGACTTGTGTCAGAGACGTGTACACCTAGGGGTACTCCATCACAGCCTTCCGCTCGAAATTCGAGCTGCTATGGACCGTACGACCATTTAAATCGAAACGATGTTTTATGGATAGATACCTCTCGCCACTTTTCGACTTCGTGGGTCCCTGGCATTCTTCTGTGATTTGCACTCGGCCATCGGCTTCTCTGCAATTGCAATTTGGGTGCTAGGTGCGTTTGTTATTATTATTATTATTATTAAAAAAAATTTCAGAAAGTCCCTCTGAACTTTCAGCGATTTTGATAAATTCGTCCTGAAATTTTAAAACTCTCACTTAGGCCTCCTAAACTTCCATTTTCTCTCACTTTTGACCCTTTTAACTCTTTATACCAATTTTACCTTCAACCAAAACTACGCCGTTTTACCCTCAACCAAAACTATGTCGTTTTGGACTCCAAAACTATATCGTTTTGGGCTTCAACACTACATCACCACCCAACCCAAAACAACGTCGTTTTGGACATAATATTAAAATAAAATTTAAATTTAAAATAAAAAAAACACACGAAATCGGGAAGCCACCCCCTTGCCGGTCTGGGGGTGGCCGGACCACCCCCTTGGCCC
>NC_081544.1:19306376-19306992 GCF_901000735.1 Corylus avellana
AAAAAAAAGTGAGGGGGATCGGGTGCATTTGGGGGTGGCCGAACCACCTCCAAGGGACTGGGGGTGGTTTCGGCCACCCCATACGGCCGGTATGGGGTGACCAAAACCACCCCAAAAGCACCCAATCCCCCACTTTTTTCTTTTTTTTTTTGGCCAAGGGGGTGGCCGGACCACCCCCTTCGCCATGGGGGTGGTTCGACCACCCCCAGATCGGCCAGGGGGTGGCACAAAAATGGGGTGGTCCGGCCAACCCATTTTGGCCCTCGATTTTTTTTAAAAAAATTTATTTATTTTGCTTTTCTTTTTTTAAAAAAATAATAATAAATTAATGCCTAAAACGACGTCGTTTTGGGCTGGGTAGGTGTTGTAGTTTTAGGACACAAAACGACGTAGTTTTGGGGGAGGGTAAAATAGGTATAAAAAGTCAAATTGTTTGCCTTTAACGTTCAAATGGTTCAAAGTGAGAGAAACGGAAGTTCAGGTGGCCTAAGTGAGAGTTTTGAAAATTGAGGGGGGGTTTGTCAAAATCGCTGAAAGTCCAAGGGGGCTTTCTAAAGTTTCCCCCTATTATTATTAGGGAAAATTTCACTGAAGACCCCTGAACTTTCACCCGATT
>NC_081544.1:19307139-19367921 GCF_901000735.1 Corylus avellana
TTCCAAAACGTTTTTTTTATTTAAAAAAAAAAACAAAAATCAAGGATATTTTGGTATTTTTTGTATTTTTAACGGCTAAAATTGACGGAGGGGTCCAAATTGAGAGTAATTGAAAATTTAGGAGACTAAATTGAGAGATTTTGAAGTTTAGGAGGGGTATTTCAAAACGGGTGAAAGTTCGAGGGTCTTCAGTGAAGTTTCCTCTTATTATTATTATTTTTTCTTCATTTTGATATGTTCAAATAAGAAGAGGAAAGAGATTCTAATTAGAAACCTTCACTTTATAAGGCGTGATCACAGCTAGTTAAGCTATTCCTTAGAGACATTAAATATTTTTCCTCAGACATTGTAATTTATGTGACTTGATGTGAAAAAAAAGTAAAATTGTTTAGTATAAGAAAGTGTAAAAGTGGTATGAAAAAATGAAAACGTTTTGTTTTATAGTGATTTTTTTATTTAAATAATAGTAAAAATAAATTATATGATATAAAAAGTGAAATATATATATATATATGTGTGTGTGTGTGTGTGTGTGTGTGTATGTTTTGATATTGATTTTTTTGAAAAAAAGAAAGTGAATAGTTTTGAGAGTAGGGGAAGGGGTTTAAAAAATGCCCGAGTAACAACCAATTTGTTTTGATGTCTGCTGTACACATTAATAGATCATCAACATCAATCATCAACTACAAAATCCATTTAGTGAAATTTATTTACTTTTCTTTTCCAAATTTAGGCTAAAGATTTGTTACGTAGATTCTCAAATTATGTAAATTAATGCAATCTTAGATATTCAAAATAGAATTATAATTTTTTTTTTCAGCCAAGCCTTAGGGTTTTCTCACTTTCCCTCTAGAGTTGCAGCCTCAGGTAAGCCCCCTCCCCCATGGTGAGGGGAGGAGGGATGGCCGTTTGCTGCCTCCCTCCTCCCCCTCGCCTACCCTTGCACCGGGCGCCAGTAGTTTACTTGATGTCCTTGGCCTGGGTTGCCTCCTCCCTACCCTTTCTCTGCCACCCCTTCCTCTTTGTTCTACTTTTGTCCATGGCGGGGCTCTCTGGTTGTTTTCTGCTCCTTTCCTTCCTGTTTTTTGCTGTGTTTTTTGTGTGATGTTCTTGTAGCCTTGCTTGTGTGCCATTCGGTGTGGGTGCTGATTTTGGGGGTTTCTTTCAAACTCCCCCCAGTTTTGTTTTGTGTTCGCCACCGATCTCCTCCGCCCGCTCTGCCGCCCACTGTCCGCCGCTGGGTCTTTTCTTGTGCCCCTCCAGCAATGAGCTTCAACGTCCCCTGCTGCGATGGTTTTCCAGCCAGCTAGCAATCGGTTTCACCACCCTCCGTCCACTATTTTGGGCTTTTTCCGCATCCCCACCTCGTCGAGCTTCCATCGTTCCCTTCCGGTGTCGGTTTCCGGCGAGTGCACAATCGGCATCCATGCTGCGTGTGCTTGTTCCCGTTTGTTTTATTTTCCTTGTATTGTCTTTGTTCATGTTTTTTCCCTATATGCATTACATTCCTGTTATTTGCTTGTAATAAGGTTCTGCCTCTTTGGTTCACCCACGTTTTATTTCGGTTTTCTTGCTTCTGTTTTGTAATAAGGCTTGGCCACTCGATCTGCCTGCTTGGGTGTAAACCGAACTTTGGTCCAGATCTTTTAGGTCGTAGATGTAAATTTTAGTCCAAACCTTCGAGTTGTGGACGTGAACTTCATCCTGGCTTTTGGGTCGAGGAGGAATTTGCGCTACCTATGTATTGGATTGCGTCTGTCTTATGCAGATCTGTTATTTCAACTGAAAACTAGTCATAGGTTAGCGGAGGTTTTAGGTGATATTGTATCCTTATAGCTTCGGCTATAATTTGCATTTTCAGGGCTTTGTGCTACTGCAATGTAAGAGCTTTATGCTCATGATTATTATCAATGAAATTGGAATGTATTTCTTTCAAAAAAAAAAAAAGATATTCAAAATAGACTCCTAGATCCTTAGAATTCTCCCAAACTGATAAATAGTTATTCATCTAAAAAAAATGGTAAATATATTATAAGTCATTGAGTCAACTTGTCAAAACTAAAAAATTCTTAAGTTTTGTTTTTTTTTTCGAATTTTTACTCCCTGGGTCAATCGAAATGTCAATAAAATTCCTACTGTCAAAATTGTGTAACCGCTGTTAGTCTAAATGAAATGATGCGTTTTACAATATGCCATATCAGTCAAAATTTTTATCTTACATGTACATTTCGACACGTAGGATCAAAACTCACCATTTGACCTTGCAAGGCTTTGACCATCTTTGGAAACAAGACTCTTACAATGTCCTCCCTATACTATTTTACCGTCATGTCCACCAAAATGGCATTTGGACATAGATGTGTTTGGCAAAATGCTTGACAAAGAAAGTGGACGGTAGTAGATTTAATTGATGTGAGAGAAAAATGTAAGAATGTTTTGTATAAAAAAGTGAAAAAATTTATTTTGTAGTAATTTTTTATTTGAATAGTAATAAAAAATGATTGATGTGATGTAAAAAGTAAGAATATTATGGTTGATTTTAAGAGGAATTTTTTGAGTTTTTGGGTCTGATCCGGCCCACTCCTTTGCCAAACACAACCAGAAATGGTGAACAATGTTTTCCCAAACTCACAGTTACAAGAGGATTGCTAAATTTTTTAAATGCTTCAGCAATCACATTTACATTGTTGAAATGGTCCAATCTTCTCCGCAGGACATCATAAAAGTCCCATGGAAGTTGCTCAGTAATAGAGCTCCTACGAAGCAAATCTAAAAGTAAACCTGAAAAATTCCCACAGTTCAGATGAACCAAACATATTATGGCAACCAATCTCAACACCAACAGTGGATAGAAGTCTTTCGCATATATAGCATACTTTTTGATCCATTCCATTGTATCCTTTGAGGTTAATGGAAATGGCATTTTTTCTCTATTAAAAGCTTGAGTTTTAAACCCTTCAGAATAGATTCTTCAAAAGGGCAACAATAAGGTAAAAATAGTTGTTGCTGTGGGTAGGGCTTTCGTTCTTATTGCTCCAGGTTTATCTATATGACTTCCGGACGGTACAAAGTACACCTCTTCCACAGAGGCAGACCGTAACCTAACCTTTAAGAGTCCATTCAAGGGAGGATCCCTCTTATTTATCAAAGGAAAATGCTATGGGCTCTTCTAGTGTTCTCCTGGTGTCCTCTCAACTGTGATATGGCTTTTAAAATTATCTTTGAATTTAAGATTATCATTATTGACTTTTAATCTATTGATGATTTTAAAAGTTGCATCACAGTTGAGAGGACACCAGGAGAACACTAGACGAACACCTAGCATTTTCCTTTATCAAAAGAAAGATCTTTGTGCGTGTCGTGATAAGGAATCCAAGAAAAAGATCGATTGAGACTCCCTCCTCGGTCCCACGAAGATCTCTACGTACTTGTCCAGTCTAGGACAACTGAGATCTTCTGGTCTGCGTGCGTGGGAGTAGCTCAAGCAAAGACGAGTCTGGTCTGGTCTGAATTCAGGCCTAGGCCACCCGTTTGCTTCTAGGTCTAGGAATGGCGCCGGGAGAGGGCGCCGATATGCCCCACTACTCTGTTGCGGCCAGGCCCCGGACGATGCAAAAGAATCGAGGCCGAGGGGGTCTCGCCCATAGTGGTTCCCCTCGCCTTTGGTGATTGACAAAACAAATTGGCCTAGATCTATGCCCTTTCATCCGGAACAAGATACAAGTTGCAATGTGTTAAGCATTTATCATTGGTACAGAACAGGACAATCAACTATGCCCACCCGATGAAGGTTTGGACCCTAAATTGGCAAGCAAGCTCTATTTCAACCAAAACTCACCATTTTTTTTTCTGGTGCCAAAATGGTGAGTTTTGATCCGACGTGTCCAAATGTACACGTAGGATCAAAAATTTCGACTGATATGGCATATCGTCAAACGCACCGTTTCATTTAGACTAACAGCGGTTATACAATTTTGACAATAGGAATTTTATTGGCATTTTGATTGACCCAGGAAGTAAAAATTCGAAAAGAAAAAAAATTTGAAAAAAAAAAAAAAAAAGCCTTAAGGATTTTTTAGTTTTGGCTAGTTGATTCAAGGACTTATAATATATTAACCCTAAAAAAAAAATTGAGAGGAATAGTAATTTATTAAGGAATATATTGCACCTTTAAAAAAAAAAAAAAAAAAACTCTATGCACACCTAATTTTTCTAAAAACATTAAAAAAAAAAAAATGGTTCTAAGGGGTGGCCAGCCAACCTAGCTAAACACTGGGTGTAGTCACACCATCTCCATTGCTATTACACGTCGCCTGACTAGCCTGGGAGGTGGTTGCAGCCACCCCTCAAGCATTCGTCAAGGGGTGGTATTGTCCATCCCCTGCTATTTTGCTAGGGTCGGCCACCGAAGAATGTTTTGAAGTTTTTTTTTTTTTTCTTCAAATTATTATTATTATTGTAATTATTATTATTATAATAATAAATTTTGGGTATTTTAGGAATTTTAATTCAATTCAAATGAGAGAAATCATGTGTTGCAGTCAAACAAAAGAATAAGAATGATCATTCTATTCTAAATCCTTGTATTCTCAATGATAGTCTCTTCTTTCTTTTTCTTTTTTTTTTTTAGGGTCCGTTTGGAATTACGGTTTCAATAACTGCGATTTTAAAATTTGCGTTCTTGACATCACTACTTTTTAAAATCGTAAAGCCATTTAGGGTGCGTTTGGAATTGCAATTTTGCAAGAATAATCTGTATTTTTAAAAGATATCGCAACACGTAAAGCGTTTGACATTGCGATTTAAAAACCACTTAATTTAAAATAGGGAAAAAATCTACAATTTCAATAAGCAGGATAGGGGTGCTTATTTGAAAAAGTGCGAATTTAAACCAAAATAAGAATTCGCATAACAAATATTTAATAAAAAATTATTTTTTAACATATTTTACCAAACACATTTACGATTTTAAAAAGTAATGATTTCAAAAACGCTATTTTAAAAACACAATTTTTAAAATCGCACTTATTGAAACCGCAATCCAAACAGGCCCTTAGTAAAACATATTAAAATGTATTTTTTTATCAAATATTTGTTTTGTGAAATTGTGATTTTGGTTTAAATGCTTATCTTTTCAAATAAGCATCCCCTAGCTTGCGTATAGAAATCGCATTTTTCTTTCCTATTTTAGATTGCAATGCTAAATGCCTTACGTCTTGCGATATCATGTAAAAACGTAGATTATTCTTACAAAATCACAATTCCAAACCCACCCTAAGTCTCGATGATAGTCATTCTTGTTCCTAAAGTAGCAACTACTTCATGTACCAAATGTGCGTTAAAGGTTTTTAAACAAGTTCTGCATATTCATTTCTAAATGCTTGTATTTATTATAAAATATTTTTGAAAATAAGTGCGAATTTGTTGAAAAGAAAACAAAGACAAAGGATTTGCATTCAAACAAGGAGGCCAAACAGCCAAAGGAGGACACCAACACAAGCAACAACCTGCAAGAAGACAAAAACCGAAGCAAACAAAAAAATATTTCGGAAAAGCCCCAAAACCCAACTAGCTCTCTATTTAAAGGAAAATCATGAACACTCTATTTAAGCCAATACAATTTCTCATAAGTAATACTCAAGATGTCCATGTTTCTCAACTAGAACAACCTAGTATTTCACTCATGTCAGATAGTGTACACAATTGCTACTAGCATATGGTTGACCACAAATTAATATTCTCCTCACTCATTTGGGCCATTTCACAGAAAACACGTTTCATCTCTCAAAGAAAATCAAAAACAACCAATATATCCTCGATATTCAACCTTCATCTCACAGCAAGGCATATGATGAAAGAGTGGCGAATAATAACTTTACCATGCCACACAAGCTTACACCAAAACATCTCAAGACCATGGTCCCCCAAGTTCTCCTAAGCTCGCTTGTAATACCCCGATTTTTATGTTAGTTATATAGTGAAATTATGTAAATTTCTACTACATTTTTCATACACTTGCAGTAGAAGAAAATGAAGTATACTTTTTATTTTTCTTTTCGAAACCACAAAATCACATTTAGTCACAACATATGTAATGTGGTCTTTTTATGTGCAAAAATATCAATAATAAAATTACCACTCGCAATAGGACGAATCCATGTAGGATAGAGCTATATTGAAGGTATCAAATCTTAAGGACTGCACGGGCGTTGTTATTAAGTTTTTCAAGATTAAAAGCAACTTAAAGAGAAAGTTGTTGATTTTGTTTGAAACTTAAGTGCATATAAGTAAATGTAAAGTAGAATTGAAATAGATTAAGGAGAGAGTAGGGTATTGACTTCACTGCTATCCGCACAACAATGGTTAATCATATATAATCAGATAAATTCATTCTAGGCATGATAAAAATAATCAAGAAAGTACCGTTATTAAGAAATAAGTATAATCCATCTGCCGTTGGCACGGACCGTCCACCTAACTACTAAGATGCGGTACGATCCGTCTTCCCTAGGTCTGGATTATCGAGTTCCTTAATAGGCTGCACATAATCAAGGGATAAACATAACTCATCTTTGGTTGGTGCGAATTGTCTACCTAAATTACACTAAACTATGGTGTAGTACGATTCATCTTCCCTAGGCATGGCCTCTCAAACCCTCTTGATCATGTGTTAAGTAAAACTGTTGTATAATCATCATTCTCATAATCACAGAAAAACAAGAATGATTTGAGTTTAATAAAAGTAAAGGCTTTCTAAGACATGATAAGAATTTCATCAAAATTGAGTTTTGAAATTAAGAACAATTGCAATAAAACTTTAAGAACAATAACAAATAGTAGCAATCATCTGAATTATACAACCATCATGCACATGCAAAAAATCTCTAAATTAAGATACAATCAATTCATTGTGCTTGGATACGGTTACACCAATACCCCATGAGGAGTTTGGCCACTCATAACTCTGCTAGGATGGCCTCCCGCCATGATCTTATTCTCTTTAACTTTTCAAGCCTCTAAGAAGATATTTTCTGAATTTTTCTCTCAAGTAGCAGTGTTTATTTCTTCATGACTTTGAGACCTATTTATAGAGAGCAAACAAACCCTAGCAACCCTAAAAGTCCTAGAAAAACCGTATTCAATCTCTTAGTCCAAGTAGGAGACCTAAAACTGTTTCCATACTGGATTTCGACTTCTGCTGGATTCAGACACCCACGTGCGCTTGACCCCAAGGAATTGTGCGCTCGAGCTCAAGTGCGCTTGAGCTCAGTGGATGGGGCACTCAAGCGCAGGTGCGCTCAAGCCATTCTGCTTGTGTGCTCAATCCAAGGTCTTCAAAAGGCTCTCAAAGTGTGCTTTAAACCAAATTTTCATGGAGTTTCTTGCATCTTTCATTTAAAACCAGAAAACACTAAAACAAAACAAAATTAAATAGATAACATTGGTAAGAAATTAACATATGCGAGTTAAGGGGCTTGAATGTGCAACATTTGGCGCTTATCAATATGTCTGTTTGGCAAAGTTTTTTTAATGAGACAAGAGGTCCGATTACTCAGTGAAAGCTCAAAGTGATCAATATATATATATGTGTGTGTGTGTGTGTGTGTGTGTGTGTGCGCGCGCTAATGTTATTCATCCAACAAGTCACCCAACTGCATTTAAGACATTGATAACAAACATAATTAATTTTAGATTTCACACCTCACAGACTATATGCTAGTGTGCTTGTGATAAACAATTTGAAACAAATAACATTTCATGTTGCCAAGGATAAGTAACAAAATTCAAATTTCTTAGTCAGACGATAATGTGTTCATAACTTTAAGCTCACTAATGAAATATAAATCAGAATTTAAGTTAAATCGCATGCTTAAGAATAACATAATCAACAAAAAATTGGACGGTGTTGGTCCATAACCCTAAACGTAAATCACACATTGTCCCCAGTGTGTATATAACTGAAAAACAATAGTAAGAAGATAGGAATACCTGTATAGGAAAAAGGTGGGGCAGAGGAATCATTATCCGCATTTGTCTCAAACTTAATTTGTATGACCCTTTTCTTAAAAGATTATACTTGGATAGTATACATATTTCCGTTTCGGGTAATGGAATAGTTGACTAAGTAAGAGTTTGCTTTCCTCTACAGGGTTATGGCATCAATACCAGTCGATCTAAATTGCATATCGAACTACTCATTCTGCTAGTTGATTGAATTGGGTGTCGAAATTGATGATAATTGGTACAGTGTGGGCAATATCGAGTATGACGATCTAGACGAATTGTGAAGTGACTTTCCACAATTATTCAAGGATAAAGCAGTGCCAGTTGATGAGAGGGAGGAGATAGCCCAGGAACCTACTGAGCACGATACTGACGATACTACGGATGAGAGGTTAACATTTCACCCCTTTTTAGTGTTGTTCTTTTGGTATTTTATCTTGAAATTTCGAGGAAAAAATTTTTATAAAGAGAGGAGAATTTAGTAACCCAAATAATTAATTATACTTAAGACCGCTTAGTTAAGGGGTTAATTGGACTTTGGTTCACTAAGGGCACCTAGAAGGGTATTTTTTAAATTTTGGAGTTCTAGAGCTACAGTATACAAACACTTGTGTGGGGACCAGGCTGAGTGCTCTTTGACTTTTTGTTGACCACTGGGTTTTGCCCACGCGTGCCACCTGCAACTCAAAAACTCCTGGATAAACAGTACATGAGCACTTGACTTTGTAGTACATGAGCGCTTGCACCTTTTCAGAATTTCTCTTGCAGCGCTATAACGACCCCGATGAAAATCAGTTATCTAGTAACTATCTTCATGGTTCGCCTCCCAGCCCTACCCCTCGTGGGACAAGACTCAGGGATCATAACCTCTCATAAGCGAGAGATCTCAGCGGAAGACTTTCTAGACTTTAAGAATAGAGAGTAGTCATAAAACATTCACACAACATTCACTAGAGTAAACATAATTCCTCATAGATTAAAAGAAGTCACCAAATATATCGGTCATCAAATCGTCACCACAACAAAAGGGTTACTTTCCTCAAAACATAATTGTCTTACAAAAGATCAACAGATCAAATCCTAAGTTTAAGTAATGCTAATGAGATAATAATCTTGATCATCTCTGCCTGGGTAGTGCCTCCATCATCCCACATGTACTTCAACCAGGGTGAGTCCATATCCTCAAAAATGACTCGGATCAGGTCCTGTGCAATCACCCAAGTCCAGTCCCTAGGCATCACCTTTTATGCTAGCTAATCTGTTCAATTAATCATAATGAAGGGGAAAGACATAAAATAAAAAGAATGGGGTAAGTCTAAGACTTAATGAATATTAACACAGATAATACCCATGCCAATTTAGTAATGAACTTCATTTTATAATGTAGGCAGTAGTTTAATCATGACAGTTTTCCATGAATGTGATATAGATATATGATATATGCATATGATCATAAGTAACAATGATAGTTCAACAGTATGGTATACCCGAAATATTACTCCTTCTCAGCAGGGTTGGCTATCCCGAAGGACCTGTAATACAATGCTGGTGCTCCAGCCACTGTTCGCTACCGTACATAACATTAGCGGCACGACCAAGTCCGACTTTGGTAGCCCACACCACTAATGATGTCCACCCTATAGTGGCCAAGTCATTTGGGAATGATTGCGCCTGGTCACGAAACCATTGGATCCAAAGCCACATACCACTCACACTTTTGACCATAAAGCTAACATGTATAATAAGCCCATGGCCATTATACCGCACATATCGGTGTACCATGTCATACGATGCAAATTATATTGTTTGTATTTTATATGCATGTTTCTTTACAAGTCTCACTTTCCTTAACATATTCAGCACAACGTTTTTAAGAAAAGCTAGAGTTCATGTGCAACAAGTATACATTGTGAAAGTTGTAAATATGCATGTTTTGGAACAAAAATAGATGTGCAGTTATGGGAAAAATGGTGCCGAGTATTACGTGAGTTAAAACTCACTTGGGTCTACTAAGTCCTCTAAGTAAACCTCCAAACGTTCCTGGTCCTCCAAATCTATGGAAAACCTTCTATTAGCCCTAAGTCTAACATAAAACAACCTCAAAAACATGAAAACCGGAGCTATTGGACGGCTTGGTTAAAATGGCGTTTTCCTTGAATTGCTCATGACCGTACATCCGGTATTGAGATCGTACATTAGCCTAGAAAGTTTCAGGTAGAACCTCATTTGTTCCAAACATCCACCTATCCTCCCAAATCATTTCTAAACCCATCTAAATAGATTTCTAAGACCTCCTATCTCCAAATGAGGTTACCATGCAAAAGATAATACATCTGATCAAGATAAACGCTAACTTTAATAAGATTAAAGCACAATCTAGCTAGAAACTAAAAACTAACAACTAAGTTAGCATTAGAACAACGTAACAACTAAGTAACGAGCTAGGTTAAAGAGCGTTACCTCCTTGAAGCAAAACTTCAAGAACCTCCTCTCCGATAGCACAAAAGCTCACAAATCTCACAAAACACACTCACAAGGCTTTTTAGCAGTCTAGGGGCAAGTTAGGCAGTGAACAGAGCGTGTGAAACTGAAGAGGGTAAGGGTATTTATAGGAGAAGAAAATCTGAAGAGTTCACCAACTCCCATGAAAAGTAGCGGACGTCTAGTACTATTGGGGTGTACGTCTGGTACTATTTACACAGCGATCCAAAGGTTGTAGCGTACGTCCAGATATTACCCAAAGGTTTTCCAAAAAGTAGCGTACATCCGGGTGGTCCCCAAGCGTACGTCCGTGTGGTCTCCAACTTACTATTGTCAGTGTACATATAGTGGTCCCCCTACGTACGTCCTCTACTAACGACAGGGGCGTACGTCTAGTAACCCTAGCGTACGTCTGGTCTGAAAGTCTAAAAATACCCAAAATGCCCTTCTAGCTGTCTTTAGTGACCCAAAGTCCAAATTAACCCTTTAACTAAGCTACCTAAGCTTAGTTAATTCTTTGGGTCACTACAAGCGCCCTCAACTTTTTTCCTATATAAACGCACCCCCATACGACCCTCAACCCTCATTTCAGCCTCTGTTTCCTTAGAGAAACCCTGCTTGTTTGATTTTTGAGAGTTTGTGAGGTTTTGAGTGTTCTTGGCGAAGGAGGTCTTCTTGGAGAGCTTGCTGTGTTAAGGTAACCACTATCTTTCCTTGGTGATTTTGATAGGTTATTATGTTAGATTCTTGTTTTTATAGTAGCTTACTTGTTAGTATCTAGGAGTTTAATCTTTAATCTCGTTATAAGCTTTTCCTTTTCGATTAGACTTAATCTTGTTGCTTGGAGACGTTGTTGTGGTTAAGAGGTGTTCAAACCCCTTTTGTAACCTTAGGACCTGTCAAGAAGGCTCAGGAGCACGTTGGACCAAATGAGGTTCCACCTGAACCTCAATGGCTGAGCGCTTGCCCCTAAGGGATGAGCACTTGCCCAAAGACGTTCCAGGGAATGTCATCTCGGCCTGATGTTCTACCGCCCTTGTTTCTGAGTCTTGGGTTCATTTTAGTCAGACTTTGGACTAATAGTTGGTTTTCCATACATTGGAGAACCCGAATTACTTGGAGGAGTACTCGGAGAGTTTATTCGACCCTGGTGAGTTCTAACTCACATAATGCTCGCCATTTATTTTCCTGCATTGCACGACTATTTTGTGTACCAAACATGCATATTTACAACTCTCACGATATACACTTTGCTGTACCATGAACTCTATCATTTGTGAAAATGTGCTACTTAACACGATAAAGACTAAAAACGTGCATGTAAAATATAAACAAAACTAATTGCATCGTATGATATGGTACACCGGTGTGTGCGGGATAACAGTCATGGGCTTACTATACATGTTAACTTTACGGTCAAATGGGTGTGTTGTTATATGGGCCTTGAATCCAATGTTTGTTTCGTGACCGGTGCAGCCTTAACAGGCAGTTACTACAAAACGTACATCATTTGTAGTGTGGATACCTAAGGTCAGACTCGGTCCAACTGTTAGTGTTATGGACGGTAGCGTACAATATCCAAGGCACCGGTATTGTATTACAGGTTCCTTGGGATAGCACCAACCTTGTTGAAAATGGGTAATATCTCGGGTAGACCATAATATTGAACTATCACTGATTCTCATGATTATAGCATATATTATATCTATATTGTATTCATGGATAACTGGCATACCTAAAATGTAGCTTACTTTACCAAACGGAGTTTACCACTAAATGGCATGAGTATTGTGTGCATTATTTCTCACTAAGTCTTCGGACTTACTCCCTTTTTATTTTCCCCCTCCATTATGTGTAATTGCACGGTTTAGCTAGCGTAGAAGAAGTTGCCTTCGGAACGAATCATGGTGGTTGCTCAGGACTTAATTCAAGTCATTTTTGAAGACATGGACCCGCTATGGCTGAAGTCCATATGGGATGATGGGGGAACCATACGGGTAGAGATGATCGAGATTGTTATCATGTTAGTATTACTCAAGATTAGGCGTTGATCTTATTATCTTATTCCCAGACAATTATCTTTTGGTCTGTAATATATATATTTTGATGATGGGTCTATTGACCGGTACATTTGCGGATTTATCTATGTGATGGTATTTATCTTTACTCTAGTGGTTATACTTGTGGTGTTTAAGTATTGCTTTCTACTACTGTAGTTTAAAGTCTTCCGTTGTATTCTCTAATTTATGGGAGGTTAAGATTCCTGAGTCTTGTCATGTGAGGGATGTAGGCTGCGAGGCAAACCATGGAGTCAATTACCAGTTAATTGATTTCCACTGGGCGTTGCACCACCTCTAGGGTTGGGTGGCCTTCGGGCCACCTTTTAGGCACCCTTCTAATTTTTTAGTTTTTTTTTTTAAATAAAATTAATTTGACTTTTTTATTATTATTATTTTTGTATTATAAATATTTGTTTGGTAATATATATATATATATATTAAAGAGTTATGATGTTTGAACAGTGCAAAGTGTCACATTTCAAAAAGGTGACGCACACTGTTTACATGTCACCTTCCAAAAGGCGACGTTTGGGCTTAAATGTCGCCTTGTAGTAACATTTTCACTATTTAAACGTTTCTAATTTTGAATCTAGTCACTATGTTTAAGCGCCTTTGCCAAATGTCGTAATCCAAACGTCACTACATCAATAATGACATTTTTTTTGGCTTAAAAAGTCATTACTTTGGCCTTTTTATTAGTGAATAGATACGTACAATCAAATTTGACTTTTCCTAGGCTTGCAAGGTTATATAACTCTAGTTGAAATTTCTCTTGCATGTTGAATGATGATGAACACACTTTTAATGTTCTTAATTCAACCTTCGGGTCTTTTCTTTGATGATTGAATATGACTGTGAGTGTAGACTCACAAAAACTATTCTCAGTTCTAGAGAATAGCTAGAAACATAAATTTGAGAAAAATAAATTTCCTCTCTTTAATATTTCCCACAACTCTAAATATCTCACAAGTGTGCTCTATGCTTCTATAAGGTGCTCTATTTATGGATTTGGATTTACTTGGTGTAACACCTCCAAATCTAGCATTGACCAATCTGGTAGGGTTACTGACAATTATCCTAATTCGGCTAACTGGGAAACCGCCCCTCTCTAGCATAGGAAGGTGAAATTAATGAATCTGAGGAATCTAAAATCATAACTTAAGCATGTATCATCATCAAGTAAAGAAAAGGAGTTACTAATCGAAATGCAAATATTCTAATCAAATCTAATTACACAAGGTAGGTCTCTGACTCATCTTAATAACTCGAAAAGGCAATCTTGCCAGTGTCCTCTTCTCAGAAAGAGGTTATCTATAAGTTGTAATAATTGTGTAAGTCTAAAGACTTAGTATGTAAACCTCATAGTTGAGTATGAAATGAGCCAGTTATTGATGAACGAAAATAAACATGCATTTTCAATAATAATTTAAGTAAGATGTTGTCTCTGTTAATACACCATGAAGAATAGTTTTATTTGAAATAAAGAGATGTAATTCCAGCGGCAATCGCCTATAAGTTCTAATGTAGAAAAACTAATGCTTTAATAGGTCGTAACTATCATATATGGTCTACCCGAGATATTACCCCATATCAGTAGGATTGGCCCTATCTCGAGGGACTTGTAATATAATGCCGGTACCCCAACCATTGTACGCTTCCATCCATAACTAGCAGTCCGATCGAATCTAACATTGGGTCGCACACGCTACTAATAATGTACGTAGTGACCCGCCAATCAAACATTCGGGCTCGGGTGTGGACGTTCGGCCAGGTTGGGTAGAGAACGTTCGGGTAGAGTCAAAATGCAATGTTTGGGCTTCTATCCTCAAGTCACCATGTTACAAACTACACCCTAGGCACAAGTGTATGCAAACATAGTGAAACATGATATTATGAAAACCAAGGAAAACAATGAGTGCTTCTAAAACATTTGAAAACCCCTCTTTTCATTTAAGGGGAAATGGCACACAAGCCTAACATGCCATCTTTAAAACTTGAAGAAAACAAGAATAACAACAAAACAACATAAAGGCTTGATGAATGGCCAAGAGTTACCTTGAAGATGGCAACAATCCCCCAAAACTTTCTCCTTCCTCTCAAGAAAATCTCCTATCACTTTAAGGTTAGGGTTTCAAGTAAGGGAAGGCTTAGGGACGAAGGAGGTATTTATAGGGGTGGGGAGGCGCGCTCCCTCCTACAAGGTGGAGAATAGATTAAAAATGTTTTTCAAACTATCACCGAACGTTCAATACTATTGGGCGAACGTTCGGTGTACTAATACATAGTAGTTCTATGGTTGCAGGTGGAACGTTTGGTCAATACTCAGTGATCAAACTTTGGTCAACGAACGTTCGGTGTGGTCCCCTACCGAACATTCGGCTAGAGAGTCAGGGTTGGGTTTTTAGGGAAAATTTTCAAATGAGGGTTAAAAAGAGTTTAATAAGCTAAATGAACCTTTTATTTTTTTGATAAATCATTCTTTGAAAATTTGGGGCATCACAATTGGAGACATGCAAAAAGAGCATTCTAGAATCCTAGTAGAATGCTAGGTGCCATCTAGGGCTAGGTTTATTCCTAACCCTTTTTTGGAAGCCCAATGCTTGGGCTTATGTTTTATTTCATTGACCCAATGCTCTTTTAACTCCACTTAAGCCTATAGGATTGTGAGCCCAAAGCTCTTTTAATTGCCAAAGCATTTATGAATTAAATTCCTAAGCCCCATTAACTCTAAATAATAAGTCACATAAGAATTAAATTCATTGTCCCTGGTTTTCTAAAATAAAGGGTTAATTCATTTTCTAGTACCTAGGTTTGCACATTTTTATTTTTTCCCACCTGTGGTTTAAAGCTGATCACAAATGGTACTCAACTTACGGGAAAAGACCAACTTACTACATCTGTTAGGTTCCGTCATATGTGTCATCACATCAAAATACCACATGTCCTAAAAATAAAATAATTTTAATAATTTAAAAAAAATAAAAAGATAAAATTATGGGGTGGCTAAAACCACTCCTAGCCACCCCCAAGGCCTTTAAAGGTGGTTTCTGCCACCCCCAGACCGGCCTTGGGGGTGGCTCAATAACCCAAAATGGGGTGGCCGAATGATCCCATAATTGTTAATTTTTTTTTTTAGGATTTATTTTTTTCTTTTAATTATTTTTTAGGACACGTGGCATTGTATATGACAACAAGTGACATTCCATTAGTTTGGGCTAACGAAATGTAACGGAGGTACTAAGTTGGTCTTTTCCCATAAGTCACGTACCATTTGTGATATGATTTGAACCCCAGGTAAGAAACAATAAAAATGTGTAAGCCTAGGTACTAAAAGTAATTAACCCTAAAATAAAACAACCCAAATAAATAAATACATAATTGAATCCCAAAACAAATAGTCAATTTACATAAGCTCAAAGAGTAACCTAAAGGGAAATATACAATTAGATCGAATAGGCATGTGACACTTGTCCTCCATGACTTGTCACATGACATGATTATCACAATTGATTCCATTAAACAAATGTGATTGCATTATATTATGTATTTTTAAATTAATTAATTAATCCACGTAACATATTTATTTATTACATATTACCTTTTTATGGAATCATTCCGTAATCGAATCAAAGTCCATATACTATCACTTTATTCATTATCTCTTTTCCTTGAATACCTAATTTAATTATATGATTATCTATTTGTACCTTGTGAGACTCCATCTCACCTTGTACATATAATTTTCAATAAATCACACTGAAACACTCAGGTGGGAATAATCATTCTCATTAAATCTAAAACAAGTGGAATATTCCACATCACTTTGTCCTAACAAATGATTTGTGTTCCCTCTTGAAGAGGGTGTTCCCACAATGCTACATGATGTGGTGTTTTCAAAGCAAAAATATATCAATAATAAAATACTACTCGCAATAGTACGAATCCCTGTAGGATAAAGCTATATTGAGGGTGTCGAACCTCAAGGACTGCGTAGGTGTTATCAAGTTTGCAAGATCAAAAGTAACTTAATTTAAAAGATGATTGAGTTGTTTTATAACTAAAGTGCATGAAAATAAAAGATAATTTAAATATAAGAGAGAATGTAGGGTATTAACTTCACCTCTATCCATATAACAATGGTTAATCATATTTAATCAAGAAATTCATTCTATGCATGTTATAAATAAACAAGAAAATACATTATTAAAGAATAAGTATAATGCATCTTCAGTTGGCAGGGATCTTCTACCTAACCACTAAGATGTAGTACGATCTATCTTCCCTAGATATGGATTATCTAATTCTTTAATAGGATACATACAATCAAGAGAATAAGTATAACCCATCTTTGGTTGGCACGGATCGTCCACCTAACGACTAAGATGCGGCACAACCTGTCTTCCCTAGGTATGGCCTATCTAACCCTTTTGATTATATGTCAGTTAAAACCGTTGTATAATCATCATCCCCATAATCACATAAAATAAGCATGATTTGAATTCAATAAAAGTAAAAGACTTTCTAAGACAAGATAAGAATTTCACAAATATTGATTTTGGTGTGAGCATAATCTGAGGAGGTCCTTCAATCTCTCCCAGGTTTCATGGAATTGCTCACCTTCATTGGTTTTTCCTATTGGGAAATACTTCTTCAAAAATTCCTGTTGCAATTCAACCCAAGAAATGATAAAGTTTGGTGTTAAGGAATGGAACCAATGCTTGTCTCTTTCCTTGAGGGAGAAATGAAAGAAACGCATCCTTAAGGCGTCCGCAATGAATCCAGTCAATTTAATGGTAGAAAATATTGCTAGGAATTCATTGAGGAAGTCATAAGGGTCTTCAGTGCTAAGCCCTATAAAAAGATGATAAGCTTTGAATAGTACTAGGCTTAATCTCATAGTGGGTTGCCGTAATGTCCGGCAGCCTAAGACATGTGGGGGAAGTGTATGTGGTAGGGAGATAGTGATCTCTCAAAGCCACAGGGTTACCGTCGCCCATGGTCTCAGTGGGACACTCTCCTAGCAAATTAGAATTCCTTTCGGCTCTAAGTTGTATAATAGTGCGTTCAATGTCGGGGTCACAAGTAATTAAAGGCAAAGATAGTGAACGGCAACCCAACATAAAATAAAAGGGAAATAAAGATAAAATAAAATAAAAAAATAAAAATAAAAAACAGAAAATAAAATCTCACAAACAGCCGATAGGAATGTTGGAAGTTGGATGTAGCAGCTGCTGGGAATCTGGCACACTGGCGTAACTGCGGTCGATCGCACTAGAGGGTGCGCTTGGGAGCACTGCTGATTGATGAGTGCTAAAATATACATATTTTAGCCCCTTAATTTATATGGGTTAATCGCTTATTTGTGCTATTTTGTGTTGTTTTACTTCCTTTTTTGTATTTTTGTTTGTTTTTAGCAGTTTGAAGGAAAATGAAGCGTTTTTTAAAGTTTTGAGCATAAAAGATCAAATTTGGTAAAAACTAGAGCATGGGATTGATCGCACCAAAAACAGGCTCAAGCGCATAAGACATAGGATCAAGCGCAAGGCAACAATCGAGCACACCCCATGCGATCGAGCGCACTCGGGTGACCTAGATGCGGAAAGACTTATTTTTCACTTAAAATTAGGTTTTCCAAACCCTAATTGGGCTAGGGGTATGTCTTCTGATTTTATTAGGTTTTCTAATGTTTCTAGGTTTTCCTAAAGCCTATAAATAGACCTCTAGGTCTCTTAGAAAAAATAGACAAGTCTGGAGAGAGGAGTAGGATGCTACTTCAAGAAGCGTTTTCCAGTTTCTTCTTTCCCTTTTCTTTTTAGTTTTAGTTTCATTATGTGTAACTTAAGTTCTTGTTAATGCTAGATTGAAGCCCTAATCATGTCTTTTTAAGTTTCAATACTAGTGCCTTTGTTTCAATCATATTGTGGTTTATTTTAATTGATTATGTATATATGATTGCATTCCTCATATTTTATGGTATGGATTTGTTAGTTAAGTCAATTTAGATGACCGAATCTTAGGCTTAATAAAGTGACAAAAAAATCTCATCATGGGTTCTTGGCTTAATCAACATGGGGAACTGGGAGTAGATACCACGCCCTAAGACTCATGTATTTGTCGATCTCCATAGAATTATGTTTCCCTAAAGAAAAACTTAGTAGATACCATGCTAAATCCTTTAGGGAAAAAAAGAATTAGAGTAGATACCATGCCTAATTCATTGATCAGGGAGATCAATGGCTTAAGGTCTAGATACCATGCCCTTAGGTTGACAATCATTAAGTATACCATATGATTGGAACATTGGCATAGTGTTTTCTTAATTAGTCTGATTTGTGGTGGATGTCAAAACCCTAACATTTTCATTATTTTTATCTCTTTTCAACATTGCAAATCTGTGACAATTTGGCAATTTAATTTGGAAAATCAGTTCTAAATAAAAATCAACAATCCTGGTGAAATGATCTCGTATTTACCGAACTATACTATCGTTTGATCTTGTGTACTTGCGAGTAAAACATACCAAAAACTTAATAACGAAACCGTTTGCAATCCCCGGCAACGGTGCCAAAAATTGATGTGGCATTTTCAAAGCAAAAATATATCAATAATAAAATACCACTCGCAATAGTATGAATCCTTCTAGGATAAGGTTATATTGACGGTGTCGAACCTCAAGGACTGCGTAGGTGTTAGCAAGTTTGCAAGATCAAAAGTAACTTAATTTAAAAGATGATTGAGTTATTTTATAACTAAAGTGCATGAAAATAAAAGAGAATTTAAATATAAGAGAGAGTGTAGGGTATTGACTTTACCTCTATCTTAATCATATTTAATCAAGAAATTCATTCTATGCATGTTATAAATAAACAAGAAAATACCTTATTAAATAATAAGTATAATCCATCTTCGGTTGGCACGGATCGTGCACCTAACTACTAAGATGCGGTACGACCCATCTTCCTGAGATATGATTATCTAATTCTTTAATATGATACATACAATCAAGAGAGTAAGTATAACCCATCTTTGGTTGGCACGGATCGTCCACCTAACGACTAAGGTGCAGTACGACCCGTCTTCCCTAGGTATGGCCTATCTAACCGTTTTGATTATATGTCAGTTAAAAACATTGTATAATCATCATCCCCATAATCACAAAAAATAAGAATGATTTGAGTTCAATAAAAGTAAAAAACTTTCTAAAACAAGATAAGAATTTCATAAATATTGATTTTGGAATTTAAGAACAATTGCATTTAAACATTAAGAACAAAATCAAATTGTAGCAATTCTCATAATAATACAACCAACATGCATAAATTGGAAATCTATAAATTGAAATACAATCAAACCATTGTGCTTGGATAGGGTTACAACAATACCCCACTAAGGGGTTTAGCCGCTCATGACTCCGCTAAGCCTCTAAGAACTATTTACTGAATTTTTGCTCTAGGTAGTGGATGTCTTTCTTCAATGTTTAGAGGCCTATTTATAGGGATTATGAGAACCTTAAAACCCCTAGAAACCCTAAGAAAACCGTAGGTCAATCTCTCAGTCCAAGTGAGAGACTAAAAACCCAATCCAAGGTGGAAAATGAATGTTGGCAGATTCTGGACACCCGAGTGCGCTCGAGCACACTGTAGCTGCAATCGAGCGCACTGTAGCTGGGATCGAGCACAGTGCTACAATGCCCGCTATAGTACCCTACTACAGTAAATTTCATTTTAAGACCAAATTCAATGGAATTAATTGCATCTTTCCTTAGGATCCTGAAAACACAAAATCAAACAAATAACAATGCTAAGGAATTAACATATGTGAGTTAAGGGGCTTGAATGTGAAACATTCAACACTCATCACTACATACGATCACCCAATGCACAGAGATGTTGACCATAGAAAAGTGTTGGGGTCTTATGGCGAAAAGAGCATGCGTAGTAGAAAGAACGAATGCCAAGAACTTTTAAAAATCACACGAAAGATATGAGATATATAAAAATCAAAAGGCATGCATGTATTACCATTAATTATAGACCGGGAGCTATTAATCGAAATATAGTTATTCTAATCAAACCTGGTATATGTAAAATAGACTTCTGCCTTCTTCCCTTTAAAAGTCCACTTAAAACAAATAAATCGACAAGTTGCAAACACTACGTAAGTCTAAGATGCAGTAAGTAAACCTCACAGTTGAGTATGAGATGAACTCTTATTATGTGTAGAAGTAAACATGTATTTTTCTGGTAGGCAAATGAGGTGTTGCCTATGTTATTACACCATAAAAGTAAAGTTTTGGTTTCTGAGATGCATAGGTATAATCCAAGCGACAATTGCCTATAAGTTTTAATGCATAAAACAAATTTGTTAATAGCTCCTAACTATCATGAATGGTCTACCTAAGATCTTACCCTTTCTCAGAAGGAGGTGTTGTCCGAAAGGACTTGTAATACAATACCTGTGCCCCGACCATTGTATGCTACTGTCCATAACACTTGCAACCCAACCGAATCTGACTTCGGGTGACCCACGCTACTAATGATGTACGTCATGTAGTGACTTGTCAATCAAACATGGTCGCGCCAGTCATGAAACAGCCATTGGATCCAAGGCCCATATAACAAACACACACACACACACACACACACATTTGACCATAGAATAAAGTTTATATAGTAAGCACATTGCCATTATACTGCATGTACCGATGTACCATGTCATACGATGCATCTTATTAATTAGTTATTAAGGCATTTACCGAGTTGCATGAAAAATAATTATGCTCATAAGATATGCCTCCTCAGTTAGCTGACATATCACATGTTTTTATGCAAAGTAGTCATAAGTATTCAATTACCTCGTGTGCTTGCTCAAATCCTCTGACATCCTGGGTTCCTGCTACTACAAACATAGTTTATCATTATGTGCAGTACTAGAAAACTTATTTTAAACACATAGAGCCTTAATCGAAAAGCAAATAGGTAAAAGGTCACAAAACCCTAATTTTTATTTATTTGGGACACTTGTCAAATGTTCTGTCATATGATCAAATATGATCCGGTTGGAACCCGACCGGGGCCCGCAAGGACCCATCAAGACTCTCGGGACCTAGTCAAGCCATCAGCTGGACTCGATCGGGACTTGCCAAGGCCTGGTCAAGCCACCATTGGGACTTCACCGAGACCTAACCGGACGACCGTTGGGACCTAATCAGGACCACACTTAGACTCGGTCGAGACTTGTGAGACTCGGCTATGTCACCACCAGGACCCAATAGGGACTTAGCCGAGGCTCGGTCGAGACCCCACAAGAACCCAGTTGGGACTCGCCGAGCCACTGCTTGGACTTCACTAGGACTTAGTTAGGCCACTGTCAGGACCCAGAAACCGCTAGGAACCAGTCAAGACACCGCTGGGGCTACGCTTGGACTCGACTGAGACTCGCAGGACCCAGGCAAGTCACTGTCGAGACCTAGTCGAGACATTTTCGTAATTTGAAGTTTATATATATATATATACCGTACGCGCCAAACACCAAAAAATATTTTACAAGAAATTATTTTTGAAGAAATATTTTCTGCTGATTCCAAAGGAAAACATTTTACGTCAAAGCAAACAAAGCCTTAATTTCTACTATCTTAAGAAAATTTGCAATTAAACCTTCAATTCAAGTCCCTAAATTGTTAAAACTGCTTGCTTTAAAAACCTAATAACTAGGCTATCCCTAAATTGATAAACCTTCAATTCAAGTCCAAACAGTACTTAGGTTTAGTGATAATTTATTTTTAATTGGGCGAGTGGGGCTAAATGGTATATCAGATTATTATAGAGGTTTATGAAAAATGTTAGGGGTACTAACTCTTTTACTAACAAAGACTTACTAAACTGATGTGTAGCTCATTCATTGGAGAAAATGACCACAATTAATTAAGAGAAATGTAACAAGTAGCCGAGTACCAATAAATAAACTACACATCAGTTTAGTAAGCTTCTGTTAGTAAAAGAGTTAGTATCCTATAACTAAACCACCTTAATTTGGATTGTCATTATGCAGTGATTATGTAGATAAGCCATTTTTGAATGATAAGTTGACAATTCTCTTTTTCATTCCTTTATTTCAAATTAAATACAATAACCTTTTGGGATATAATCATGACTTTTAAATGGCATGAGAGATTTTTTTTTTTTTTTTTTCCTTATTAAGCTGAGGTTAGGTTAATAAATCCAAAAAATTAAAACAAACTAATATTATAAACTAATCTCTTGTGTTCGTTAATTTTCAGTTAAACCTTCTGTTCCTCTCTCTCTCTCTCTCATGATGTTGATTTTTTTGCTAGCCACAGCCCCCTCCACCATTTTTTTTTTTTCTGCTTTGGCCCCTAAATACTTTTTAATAAGTATGACTCCTTAAAGCTAAATTTTTAGTTAACATAAATAAAAATCTCACTGAAAGTTTGAGAGAGAGAGAGAGAGAGAGAGAGAGATTCTTGGCATTCTGGGGAACTTACCTTTGTTCCTACAATATTGCACATGGAGCACAAATACGCATCCTTTTCTACCCTGCACAAAATCAATACATCTTGGTTAGGATTAGGGTAGGTCGAGGGCCCCGGATGTGCCAGGATCCTCCAGCCCAATTAAAGAATCGAATGATCGTACGCCAAATCCTTAACCGAGAGTGTACTTGTAAAGACAAAAAAGTTTAAGCATAAAGTGTCACACATATATATGGTCCAGCGGCAGCGGGAGGCATGCCGATACCTAAGTCAGAATTTGTCTTTGATTGGGACTAACAAAGAGCTCAAAGAAAGTAGCAGAAGAAGAAGAGTGTTCCACTATAATTGTTCTTTTTTTTTTCTTTTTTTTTTGGTTATTTTAGTGAGACAATTTAATAAAAGTGTTTTAAATCTCTATTTTTCAGACTTATGACTTTAACCAAAAAATAATAATAATAATAGTGAAATAAATAGTACTCATCAAATATAAAAAGTACTGTTTACATTAAACAACTCATTTCTCTCTTTTCCTTTTTGATTTTCGCTTCTCTATTTTCCTTTAATAGTTAAAAAAAATAAATAAACAAATCTTTGAAAAAGAATATTTAAATGAAATAGTGAAAGTGGATTATTAAAAAAGTAAGGTTACCCGAATGCTCTAAAAAAGTGAGTTATTAAAATATAAAAAAATATATATATACTTTTGGATATTTTTGGTGAGTAAAATTTGGTTAGGCTGCTATAATGTTTTCACGCCCTTTTTTGGTTAAGGGTAGGGTTTTATGGACTAACTGATTTGATTTTACGGCTCCCTTTCCATTAGTTACACATTTTTTAGGCTCCAAGAATAGAGGAATGTCAGTTGTTCCGGTGTCGATGATTAGGATGTAGTAGCTGCAGACTCTTTTTAGTGCATGTGCGCCCGTCTTTCTTGGTCATATTGGGTCAGGCTAGCCTATAAGGCTTTATCAAGAATGGGCCTTCTTGGGCATGCTAATGGGCTAAAAAGGCCCGCTTTTTTTGGAGGCTTATTATATGTTACACTAATTGTTAATATGTATGGAATCAATGTATAAGATAATATTTAAATTATATTTCATGTGACATAAAATAACAATAATAATAATTAGATGGAATAAAAAATAAAAACACGCGGTATACATGCCAAAACTTCAGACCTGTCAAGCTTGAGGCTTGCTTTCATTATATTTATTAATTAAATTTCCAACAATAAGATATACACATATAAACAAAACAAAAAAGAAAAGAAAAAAAATACATATCTCTATAATGCACAAAGAATAAACAAAAATCTCCTATTAAGAATGGGGGGCTAACTCAGCATGGGACGTTTCCCACGAGGGTCTAATGCTGGGGATGAAGTGCTCGCAGTTGCACTGGTGGTATTGGTCCTATGGGAGGTGGACTCAAAAGTCTGGGATTCTGAGTCGCCGGAAGGTCCACTGGTGGTGGAAAGTCCTGGAGGCCGGCGAGATCTTCGATAACGAGATCCGGGTACTCCGGGCCGAGTCGGTTCTTCCAAGGTCCCATGTTTCTTTGATAGCATAACCACCACACGTCTCATGACGGGTCGTAGTTGCGGGTCACCTTGCGTGCATAGCAGTCCTATTTGAATGCACATCTTTACTTGGTCTGTGGCTGCTGACGATGCCAACGTGGGATCCATTATCTCCAAGCTCCTGTCCTTCTTGTAAAGCTTGTATGCCTGCACCAACAAAAACCCACAATATCATCATTAAATAAAGCTAAAAGTTTTTTTTCTTTTTTAATAAACCCCAAACAACGTGGTCGTTTGTTAATGCTTTTCAAGACTTTTTTGTTTTTCAACGACCAAAAAAAAAAAGGTAAAAAGCATTATGCACAAATCACTCTAAATTACGTCAACTTTTATATCGCATTAAGTATTATCAAAGGAGTCTTAATACAAGTTTTCCGTTGTATACAGATGTGAACAAGTAATTTTGACCACGTTTCTCAAATATGGAACAAGTAAAAGTTGCGTAGAGATTTGTCATGGAAAGTTCCCTGGCAGCAGGGGAAGTATTCTACTCGTTATTTTTTTGTTTAATGAAAGGTGCGCAGGACAGCTTAGAAATGAGAACGCCTGATGGAGACTGGACTTATATATATATATATATATATATATATATAAAGCTCGCCAACCAATATTTGACCAAGACCCACCAAAGGATTAATCTATAATTAATAATTAATACTTTGTCCATAATAGATCTAAATAATTAAAAACCTGGGATCATTATCTTACCCAATCAATTAGATTCTGTGCATCAACCTGTAAATTGAATGATGAGTTCCTCTGACTGCTGATAAGCTCCAAAACCAAAACCCCAAAACTGAACACGTCAGCCTTCACTGATAGATGTCCATGCATGACATACTCCGGCGCCATATATCCACTAAATATATACAAAAAATTAATTAAAAAACCACTTAAGAGAGTCCAAATTACTCGCTTCTCATCAAACTATACAGAGTGTTATTTAATAAATTGTCATACGATTATGATATAACTTGATGAAATAATAGTAAATATCAGCACTCGTACCAAAAAAAAAAAAAGACTGATTTTTACTGTTTCGTCATTTCAGTCCTATAGCAGTATACTAAATAGTATTACTCAACTATATTAACTAGGTTGGTTAATAAAACATACTTGGTGCCAGCCACACGGGTGTTGACATGTGTTTGATCTTCTGGGAAGAGACGGGCCATGCCAAAATCAGCAATCTTGGGAACCCACTTATCATCGAGTAAAATATTGCTGGCTTTGATATCCCGGTGGATAATGCAATTGTGTGAGTCTTCATGAAGGTAAAGCAAGCCCCGTGCAATGCCCACAATTATGTCATACCTCCGCTTCCAGTCAAGTTCCTCTCTTCTATTCGATTCTGTATTTACGCCCACAACAATTAATATGATCAATATTTGCTATTAAACAAGTCGGTCCATTATTGAAGCATAGAAAAAATAATCTAAAATATGATCGCCAACATATCAAAGTTTTAATTTTTAATCAGCTTAGTGGTTTGAGCCAATGGGTTAGGAAGATGGTGAGATTCCTTTTCCACTGTGAGCCACCACCTTTGTGCTACAGGATTGGTCAAGAGAGCCGTGCGATTCAGGAGATTTGGTAGCTTAGAATGGACAAATTCAAAACATAAAGTTCAAGTCAAGGTCTTAAGGGCTCTCTTTCACAAGGTTTAGAGCAAGATGAAGAAACCATATTTTAAGATGTGAAAAGAGGGCAAGTTGAATTTTGTATCAGCGGTGTGGTGTTCGTAGGGAAAAGAAAAAAATAGAATTTTTTTTTTTAATGCAAAATGTCACCCCCTCCAAAAAGATGATCGCTAGAAAAATGAAGAAATTGACTGATCATTCTCTCTTGAAGAAAACGACAGAAATCAAGGATATGCAGTATCAAGAATAAAGTGGGAGCTAACAGAAATAAATATTCCCACCTTGCAATTATTTCATGAATGGAAGTATTGTAAAATTGCCATTAAAACATAATTTAAAACTCAAGACATTGCTTAATATTGTAACACTTAGCAATGTCTTGAGTTGAGCCATCATATTCCTGCTCTGGAATTGGCCGGCTTTGCAGAAAAAGTAGGATTGTTTTAGTGAAGTGTAGCTGACAGGTAAAATTGACGTAAGAGTTTAAAAGATATGAGTTGGGCTTTAACAGAATTTGCAAATTTGCCTAATTTTGAGCCATTTTAATATGGAATAGTTTTCAAAGGAATCTATCCCAAAAATTGAGTCAATACTTCTGTGAATTACAGGAAAAATTTGACCATTTCCAAACTCAGTTGCTGTCCATCTGTATAGATATCATCATCTACATCCAGAAAGCTGTATGCTTTTGAAAAGATTGCACAGTTTAAGAAGAGGTTTCGATTGATCAAAAAGCATATACTTATCAGCTGAACTATGAACTTAGAACCTAAACACATGGCACTTCTCATTGTCGGTCATTCAGTTACTATATATATATATATATATATGCCACAAAATGACTGTAAGAAAGAAAGTAAATAAGAAAAAGGAAAAAAGAAAAAGAAAAGCTAAGATAAGAGAGTAACAGAGAACTTACTGAATAGAAGCTTGTCAAGGCTCTCATTGGAGACATACTCATAAACAAGTAGCTTCTCCACACCATGGACACAATACCCCAACAAATTCACAACATTTCGGTGTTGAACGCGTGCCAACAACTTAGCCTCATTCATAAACTCTTTCTTCCCTTGATTCGAGCTGTGTGAGAGCTTCTTCACCGCAATCTCTCTCCCATCTTCCAACTTCCCCTATAGACGAAAACACCTCAAAACTTAGAACAAGATTCAATTACCCTTTTGAATTACCAAGATAACAAAGAAACTCCCTCGTCCCTTAGGAAGTGAAGCTCTAACCAAAAACATAATACAGGTTGGCAAATTACTAGCAATTCAAATGCAAGCACGTATTTCATCAAAAGTGGAAACATATGCTCAACCAAATTTGGCAATTTAGCATTTTACAGAAATGCTCCACTGAGCTTAGTAGTTATCAAAAAAAATACAATATATACATGTACATTACATGATATTAGTGGTTGTATATTCTCTTCTAAATTGTTCATATAATTTTCCGCCAACACCACTAATAAGTAAAATCTCAAATTTCCGTGGTTTTAGTTCCCAAGAAAATAGAGAAGCACCAATTTAATTCAGTCTTACCTAGTTAATTGACCAAGTTGCATTCATTTTTCTGAGTTTCCAAAACTATGTATGTTCATTACACTCTCAACTTGCTATTCGGAATGTGCAAATGTTATAGAGGATATGGCATTTTCGTCATTTTCTGTTCTCTGATTCCAATAATGAAACATGTAACAATGCCAAAATCAGAAACTAGAAGCATGCTTAAAGCATTTTCCAGTATGTATCACATTACCTTTTATACCTGTGTTCCAATGATAGAAATTATATAATACGGAAAATAAAAAAGAGTATAAGGCCAGCAAGAATAGTAAATCAATTTTTTCTCTTCAACTTTCTCAGAAACCAAACAGACTTTAAATATTCTGGGAGACCAAATTACACACGGATCTTGAACTTACCTTGAAAACGGGTCCAAAGCCGCCTTCGCCGAGCTTGTGAGTTGGGTGAAAATCTTTGGTTGCAGCAACTAAGGTCTCAAAGGGAAACAACTTCTGTTCCTGCTGAGCAATCTTCTCCAAGTCTTCTTCATTCTGTCCCTCTGATCAATCACAACAGAGCAAGAACAGAAACCAGATCATTGTCAGGAACATATCAAATCTTAAAGCATAAGCAAAAATAGGAACTGGGTTTCGCTCGTTGCCTTTGCTTGAACGAAGTTTGAAGGGCTTGATGAGATTCTGAAGGAAATTCAGGGACTTGTTCATGGCTTTCTGTAGTTTCAGAACTAGCCCATCAAAGATAGAACAAAGAAAGGGCTTTTCTTTTTTCTTTTTTTTCTCGTTTATGGAACTTCGTTTTCCTGTGGAATTGATTTCTCGAATTTTAGGAACTCGTGGGAACTGTTTTCCCGTGGGGAAGAGATTTGGGACGGATGACGATGAAATATTCGTCTGGGTATTTCTTCTGATGCTGAAATAAAAATAATGAGGGGTTATGTTTTTGTATGGGATCAGAGAGGTATCTGGCAATCTGCATAGAATTGAGCGTGTTGACCAGATGACCACCTCTTGACTTTCAGGCTATTCAATTTCTTTTATTTTTATTTTTTTCTCCATTTATTGTGAAAGGGAAAAGTCAAATCAATCTGCTAAGCAGCCTTGATTTTGAGAAGCCATTATGTAAACCTCCACCAACTGCATCTTAGCACCTAATCATAATAAACAAGAAGCTTCCAAAGCAAGAATCATATATATGGCAATTCCCCAATCCATTATTTGAATAGAAAAAAAAAATAATAATCATATATATGGCCTCCCAAATCGTAATTTGTGATATTTTAAGAAGTTTTGTTTTTGTTGTTAACGAAGTGTTTCAAGATTAGTGCTTTGTTTGGCAAAGCATTTTTCCTAGACTTGATGTGAAAAAAATAATAATAAAAATAAAAATATTTTGTATAAAAAAGTAAAAAAAATTTGTTTTATAGTAATTTTGTTTTATTTTATTTTGCAATAGTAAGAAAAAGTGAATGATGCGATATAAAAAGTTTAAAAAAAAAAAAAAGTTAAAATATTTTGATGTTGATTTTTTTGAAAAATTGTGCATGAACAGTAAAAAAATGAAAAGAAAGGCTTGCCAAACAAAACCTAGGCTTTGAGATTTGGTGTAATTGTTGTAAGAAAAAAAAAAAGGAAAAAATTATATTTAATTCCTAAGCTTCTATCTAATTTAAATTTAGTTTTTAAGTTTTTAAGTTTAAGAATATAATCATTTTGGTTTTGCTCAAGTTTAAAATATGCTCATTTTATAAGGTTTAAGTTAACGATTTGTCATCTAGCACATGTGTCTTGTTTCACACATCATGAACACCCTAATACCATGCCACGTCAACAAATTCTAAGTCATTTATTGAAGAAAAAGAAGAAAAAACAAAAACAAAAACAAAAAAACAAAAATGACGTTATAGACACATAAAACCTAAAGAGCAAACCCACAAGAACAAAAGACTTTGATTCCGTTTACATGGCATTGCATTGCATTTGGGTGTTGAAATGAACGTTGATATGTCAAATGAGACACATGTAATAGATGGAAAAATGTTAACTTTGATGGTAAAGTGATAAAGGGATCCTATTGTAAACTTGACCTAATGATCGTATTCTTGAAATTGAAAACTTAATAACTAAATTCAAATAAGATAAAAACTTAAAGACTAAATATAATTTTTCTTTAAAAAAAAAATAAAAAATTACAGCACGTATGTTATAATTTTTGTAATAGTTCAAATTTAATTTAATTTTTTTCTCTTTTTAATAATAATAATAATAATAATAAACTTAAAATTAAACTTGCACAATTGAAAAAACTAAAGCATATATGCTGTAGTTTTTTATTTATTTATTTATTTATTTACAACATTTAAGCCAAATTGAAGGCTTTGTTGGTTAAATCGTTCTCTTTTTTTACTTTTGTTTTTAAACTAACATTAACAAATAATTTAAAATATAAAATATTTAAAACTATTTTCACTTTCATATTATATATCACATCAGAATTTTTTTTTCTTTTTTAAAATTAAAATAAAATGCACTATCTAAAAGGCATTAATAACAAATTATTATTATTATTATTATTATTATTATTTTTTTTTCAAAACTCTATATTAAGTTAACAAGAGGGCCACACCATGTAGAGGTAAGCTTAAACTGAGATTTGAGCAGGATTATGTAAAGCTAACACGTACACCCTTTTCATGGGTTATGGTCCTACTTGGAGTCAAATAAAAAGTCAAGATTGCTTCACCTACATGCAGGAACCGAATCAAACAAATTTATTAAGGGGACCACACCATGAAATGAAGACCACAAATATGTAGCATGGTAAAGATCCAAGAAAAGTATTAGATATATACGCGGTATCATTTAATAGAACTTTTTAAAAATAAATTATTTATAAAATTTAGTTTTGAAATCACTAACTTAGGATGCTACTCATCTTTTCATTATAAGATTAAGGTGTCAAACTTTTCTCTCTTTAAATCTCAAACGTTCCCGTCGGCGCTATGTCATATGGTGTTCATAGTAGAGCAGACGCCATTACTAAGTGGCTTTAATACTATTTATAATGACTCAGGAACTATCAAACAAAAAAAGACTAGTCAATTTAAAACTTTTCTATAATCACTTATAAAAGCTCAGTTTTATTTAGTAAATAAACAATGCGGAATTTAGCACTCATAAATATCTTTATAAACTACTTGCTCTATGTGTATTGTTACTCTTTTTCTTAATAATATTACAATTGTAATATGGAATAAATTAACTTAAGACTTTCATTAATTTGTTTGGGTTATCTTAAATTCTTTTGTTTTGATTGTTTTGGTGTCTTAAGTTAAATATGTCGATACCTATTTCACACTATGGAATCATCAATTAACTTTTAAGACCCTTTAGAAAAATTATTCAAATTAGAAAAATCTTATGGTGTAAAGATCGAGGCCAAGATTGAATATATATATATATATATATATATATATATATATGTGTGTATTTTTTTTGTATTTGTCCATCTTTGCCTACTTGTTTTTGATTGTCTTGTCAATTGTGATAAATGATACACCGAACTTCTACGTGTGGAAAGGATCCAGTTTATGGTCCACAACGATGCCACGTGTCGCACTAAATAGAAAATAATAAAATATTATTAAACGTTTTTTTAAAAAATAAAAAGCAAAATAATAAAAAAATATATATAATTAATTGTTTTGATCTCGCCATATCGAAGCGGCCAAACCATCACTTAAGGCTACCATTTGGCTCCTCCGAAGTATGGCTCACACCCTAAACCACCGGCCTAAAGGCCAAAAGCACCCCTTTAGCTGGGCCGCTTGGAGGGTCCCCTCATGGGCTGTTAGATTCGGAAAAAAAACAATTATATTTTTTTTATTTTAAAAAAAATGTTATATAATATTTTATTATTTTTTATTTAGTAAAATACGTAGCATCATTGTAGTCATTAGGTTTCTTTAAAAAAATCTTGATCATGAATTGAATTCTCTCCCGCTCGTCCATCCGATTCCGTGTGGAAGGTGGGAAATACAATTGTGAAGGCATCTTGGGATTGGGGCGTTTTCTCTTTTCTTTTTTTTCTTTTTTTGGGAAAAAAAAAAAGGAAAAAGGAACAGGAGAATAAATATCTTGGTTTGACGTGCCACATGTCATGCATTCACGGATTCTGAGCACTAATTTATTTATTGGTCTCATGACTTAGACATGGTTCCCTACGTAAGTCGCTTTGGGTTATTTTATGTACAACGAATTTAGTCAGATATGTTCAGGCAGCCTTTAAGGAGCTTTTTTGTTCATTCAAAACAAAACAGTAAAACCCTACGGAGCATAACCCCCCCTTTGGTTAAGACATACTAGTCAACTACAAATGAATTTAGTCAACTACGAAAAAAAAAAAAAAAAAATTGCTCTGCAGCTCTAATATTGATCGGGCTGGTTTGATAATGGACTTGGTAATTGAATTAAAAATAATTAATATGATATAAAAATTAAGAATATTAAAGATTTTAAAAATAATAATAATAAAAAATTGGCATGTCGATTACCAAACAAGGCCAGTTGCTGGCAAACTGATGCTGGCGATTGATGTAACGTACGAGAAGGTCTTCGCCAGTACTTTTTGCAGAGATGTTAAGTAATGATGATTTTGTACATTAGCATACCAAATGTTATTTGGGAATTTGGTTTAGGTGTGGTTAAAAAAATTATAGTATTTATGCCCTTGTTTTTTTAACGTTCAGATTTACTTTAATATATATATATATATATTTTTTTCATAGAAAATTTAAAATTAGCTGGATACCACATTTTGTAGGTCATTAATTCGAATCTCCTCTCATATCTCTTGTGTGGACATGTCAAAAAAAGAAAAAAAAAAAAAAAAAAAAAGAACTTAATTTATTATAAAAACAAAACACATATACCCACAACCTAAATGTTATTTGAGAGAAATACACGAGAGAATTGAAAGAGATTCAGAATTTCAAATTCTAAAACTGATTGATTAAATAAATATTTAACTCTCATTCCATGGGTTATTTATAACCAACCAAAAGATACAACTTATGGTTATTGAAGTTACAAAAGCAAGAAATACAAATCTAAAAAAAAATATATTAATATGCACGGGCTCCACTTTGGGTATACTAAGGTCCAATTGTTAATTAACATCTCACACTTACACATCTCTCATATCAATACATATCTCTTATCAATATCTGAGATTATTCATGCTAGCAAATGCGTCATGCAACAAAGAATAGCATAGCAACATCCTTACAAATAAAAAAAAATATCACATTATGCCTCAGACTTATTCAATCACATCGAATCTCAAATCCCTCCTGAACTTAATCTCTCAGAATTATGTTAAATCCCCACTAACTATAATGTATTCACGATTATGTCACAACATTCAAGAAGCAACATAAGTAAATACAAAATATGAATGTGTTACCGAATAATCTTCCCTTGCCGTCATGTTACTTAGCTTAGGTTCAGCTGATTTCTTAATCATGTTTCTTTAGAACACATCCTTCATGGCCATAGACAACAAGCTAAAGTAGTAAAGATTGAATCATTTGCCTCTTAACATAGTCAAAGGTCATATAGGACATAATTTAGGTCTTAATAATAACCCATAGGACTCACACTATGGAAAAGTATGGATCAATTCACTCACCTCCATTATCGATCGACGAGCACATATAGTATGAAATACACACTATAGTTGGGTTTTCTTTCCAAAAGAGTGATGTCAAAGGAAAATAAAAGAAAATTTTCCTCTACCACATTTCTATTTTTTTTTTTTTTTTTTTGAAGCATTCAAGCATCTCTTATATATAAATCAGTTTAAGTACAATGCTCGAAAGAAATAATATCAAAGATACATTGAGAAACTTCCTCTTGGGGGACATATTCATCACTAAGAGAAAGGGCTTCTTTCACAAGCTAGTGAGCCTCTTCATTGCCACTTCCCCTTGCATGACAAATCTGCCATTTTTGTAGACAACTCAACGCACCTCGAGCATCATCAAAGAGAGGGCCAATTATACTCCAATTTGTGTCATCTTTCTATAGTACGTGCACCACCTGAAGAGCATCACTTTCCAATTTTACCTTTTGCAATCCCAGCTCTCCCAAAAACCAGTAGCTGTCAAAAGAGCCTACGCTTCAGCAACATTTGGTTCAATGATAAAGTTTTTTGGGGCCGATAATGTTGCCAACATCTCACCAAAGTTATATCTTACTATCACACCAATGCCCATCATCCCAATTAAACATTACAAAACCATTCTCATGACCTCCATGGTAATAGCCTTCCGCTGAAAAAAGAGAAAAAAAAGGTGGATCTCCTTTCCCTTACCTTCCCCATCCCATTGACAAGGGGTTGTTTGTAGCTACTTACATTAACTGAAGGAGTGGCTCCCAACTACCACTAGTGGACTTGTTGGCACTTTTTTTTTTTTCCTAATTAAAAGGGTGGGAAGGGGTGACCGGTGTAATTTTCCCCCTTGGGTGTTCCATTGGGGTCCCCACCCGCTATGGAATGTCCGGTTTGAGCCATAGCTACTGCCGGGGAAGGCAAGCCCGTCACCACAACCCCACCAAGGTGCAAGCCGGTAAAGCCCCTTCAAAGTAGCATCTGGTTCATGCATCTACTACCGCAAGCGGATTCGAACACGCGACCACTAGGATGAAAGGATTTCCATTACCAACTCGACTACCACCTTGGTGGTCTTGTTGGCACTTGACTTGGGCAAGTCTTAATTTGTTTAAACAAATTCAACTCTCTAGCATTTTTATTTTTTATATCACATCAAGCGTTTTTTATTATTTAAACCAAAAAAATCTACTACCAAACTTTTTTTTTTTTTTTTTTTTTTTTAACTTTTTCATACTAAAAATTCAGAACTTGTATCTACTTTATATCACATCAATCATTTCAAACCAAAAATTCACTACTCAAGCCCATTGCCAAAAGAGGAGGCCATAGGGAGTGACTCCTTGCCACCCCTTTTTCCCTAATTATTTTATTATTTTATTCTTTTATTTTTGAGAAAATGGTATAAGTAATTTTTTTTTTTAATAGGCTTCATAAAGGAAAAAAAAAATGACAGAATTGGATGGAAGGATTGATTTAATAATGGGAACAAACTCAAGAAGCTAAAGGATAAAACAATTAAAAAAAAAAAAATCATGGAGCGGTTTGATAAAGGCTCAAAACTCATATCAATTTTTCTTTTTTGTATTATATTCAAATGTGGACTTATGTAACACTTTTCAGTTTTCAAACACTAAAAATAATTTTCAAAACACAAAAATAGAAAACAGCTTTCAAGAACTCATTCAAACTCATCAATGTCTGTAAATATTTAATATTGTTTTGCATATTCAGAGGAAGGTGTGTACTTCATTACAAAATACACATAAATATTGTTAGATTCAAGGCTTGTTCTTTTTTCTAATTCTCTGATTATATTCTGACCTCTTGCTAGTTTGCTGTTTTGTTTTTTGTCTTACTTTTTTGTGGTTCTTTGTGTAGGGGTGGTGTTGATGGTTTTCTCTTTTTTTTTTTTTATTTATTTATTTATTCTAAGTTGTTTATCTCTTCTTATTGCTATGCTAGAAGATCATATCCCCTTGTATATGTTCTCTTTTTTCTTTTTTAAACGTAGGAGAAAATATATTTAACCCTTAGAACTATCACTCATTTTGAAATTATGTCTCTAAATTTTAAAAAGTGACATCGAAATCCCATATACTACCATCGTGCGGTAAATTAGACACTTTTATATTTTTCTCTCCAAAATATTCTTGAAGTTATTAATAAATAAAAATTAAAAAATATATAAAAATAACCATTTGAAAAAAAATATATATATATATATACTAGGGGGGGGGGGGGTAATATGAAAATGGTAACCCATTTTTGTTGTTTTTACTTTTTTCTTTTTAATAATTTTAATTTTATCAAATGGTTATTTTGAAATAAATTTAAAGGTATTTTGGAGAGAAAAATGTAAAAGTGTTTAATTTGACATGTAATTTTTCAATATAATTAGTATTTGATAATCAGCTAGGGGCGAGTGCTCAGCTCCTTTATAAAATGGATGTCATTAATTTGATTTTTCTTTCTCCATCTATTGGATTCCTCCAAAAGAATAAAAGAAAATTAAATTGTATATATCCTTGTTAATTAAATAAAAACATTATCTTCACACTTTGGAGAATGAGGGTAAATGAAAACATCCAACTCTTTCATTTTCACTTCATATATATGTTCAGGCTCCATGGTTCACCGGCCCGGTATCAATCATCATATCATGTAAATACATTAATAGAAAGGCAAACAAGGTTTTTATTTTATTATTTTTTATATAGATGAGGAAGAACAAAATACAGACAATCAGCATAAATACAAAACAAAAAATTACAGAATTTAAAATATAAAGACAAAAAAAAAAAAAAAAAGGTAAAAAGCAAAAAAATCCAAGTTGTTTCTTATTGGATTTGGATTATTGTAGGAGAGGTCAACAATTTTAAACAAAATTTTCAAAAATTAACGTGTGCATTTATTTATTATAACCAATAGCAACATATTAGAGCACTAACAACAAATACCCTCGTATATTAAATTTGGTTGAACACTTTTATGATTTTGAATCCTATTTTCACCATTTTTTAAAAAAATAAAAAAAATAAAAAAGTCAACAGAAAGTGCAACCATCAACACCCATATATCATCCAAAACCAGCTGATCACTATCGTCATTTTGGATCCTATTTTCACCATCCTCTTGTTTTTTTTGTTTTTTTTTGTTTTTTAAAAAAAAAGTCAACAAAAATGCAGATTTCTTTGTCCTAGTAGGATTACTAGAAAAGGTGGCAAAACGGGTTGGCGGGTCGATCTGTTTAGGGTAAACCCAAACATGACCGGTACCCGGACACGACACGATAATTTCGCTGGTCGCCCGACACGACCTGCTTAACCCGTTTATTTTTATTTATTTTTATTTTTAAATGAAAGTGATGAGTCGGGTCATAAACGAGCCAATTGACCCGTTTATCAAAGTAAATGGGTCATAAAAATGGACCCATTTATGATCCAAACCCGTTAAGGGCAAAAAAAATTTAATCGTGTTTGGCGAGTCACCCACAAGAGATTCGCAACATGATCAGTTAAGAGCAAAGTAAACGGGTTGACCTGTTTATGACCCAAACACGATAATTTCGTATCGTATTCGTGTCGAATTGTCAGGTCGTGTCAACATTGCTAGCCCTAATCACTACCACTATTTCGCTATAACAAATCCAAATATTTTTGTTTACGACTTCAAAAAATAATAATTAAATTTTTTTTTTTAAAAAAAAAAAAACCATACAGGAACATGGGCACAGAGTATCACAACTCCTAAAGGAACATGTTTGCGTTACAACTCCAAGGAGGGTGTTTTGCAAACCCCATGGCACTGTAGATTGGATTGGGCGCCGAAGACAGTTTGAAAAAAAAACAAATTGGCTGACAGGTATGGGTTTCAAACTTAACATTGTCAATAATTGCTATTTTGCCCCTTTAGCATTGTAAATAATTTCTATTTTATCCCTTCAAAACACCTACACAAATAATTTCTATTTTTTTATTTTGTCATATGAGCATATTTGTCTTTTATTATCAATTGGCTTCTCCCATACACACACGCTGCAGGTGTGCAACTACAGCATAGTCAGACTCCTTAGTCGAGGAACAACGTCATGGATTTGGCAAAAGTACTCTCACATAACAAACAAGACCATCCGTGCTCAAAAGAACAAATGAGGGAGTGTTTGGCAAATGGGATGGCCTAAACACTGTAGTTGATGTAAATTGATGTGAAAAAAAGTAAGAATGTTTGGTATAAAAAAAATGAAAAAGTGGTATGAAAAAGTGAAAAAGTTTTGTTTTGTAGTGATTTTTTTATTTGAATAATAATAAAAAGTAAATGATTTAATATTAAAAGTGAAAAAATTAGAATGTTTTGATGTTAATTTTTTTGGAAAATGGTGATAAACAGTGTTTGGGCCAACCCGATCCCCATTACCAAACAAAGCGTGAAAGTCTACCCAACCTTCACATAATCATCATTATCTTTTAAACAACGCCGAAAGTCAGTGATATTAATGATGACAAATACATTATATGAGCCGCCTCTTCTACCAAATATATTATTATTATTATTTTTTTTTTCTTCCACAGAAACCCTGCTTGGGCTTGTCCTCTCTGCACGAGGAACAATTTAGTTCGGCGACCGCATCGGTTGGTTCCCTAATTTTACCTTATTACTCTTTACCTTTTATAGTCCCAGCTCTCACAAAAACGGATCAAGATCCATGGCAATACTTAAAAAATTGCCGGATCAGCAATTTTGAAATCCAAGGTCAAGAAGGTGCCACGTCAACTTGACCGCTTTCTTTCTTTCTATTTTTATATTCCCTTTCCCCACGCTTCTCCGTCACGTCAACAAATTACAAGTCATTTATAAAAGAAAAAAAAATACAAAAAAATTGATATGACACGTGAAACTTATATAGAATCATAAAACCTAAAGAACAAAAAACTTTAATTCCATTTACATGGCATTGCATTGCATTTGGGTATTGAGATGAAAGTTGATTTGTCAAATGAGACACATGTGATAGATGGCAAAATGTTAACTTTGATGGTAAAGTGATAAAGGAATCCTATTGTAAACTTGACCTAATGACCGTATTCTTGAAATTAAAAACTTAACGACTAAATTCAAATAAAATAAAAATTTAAAGACTAAATATAATTTTTCTTTAAAAAACAAAATTACAGCACGTATGTTATAATTTTAGTAATAGTTCAAATTTAATTTAATTTTTTTCTCTTTTTAATAATAATAAAAAAAACTTAAAATTAAACTTGCACAGTTGAAAAAACTAAAGCATACGCTGTAGTTTATTTATTTATTTTTTACTACATTTAAGCCAAATTGAAAGCTTTGTTGGTTAAATTGATCTCTTTTTTTACTTTTGTTTTCAAACTAACATTAATAAATAATTTAAAATATAAAATATTTAAAACTATTTTCACTTTCATATTATATATCACATCAGAACCTTTTTTTTTTTTTAAAAAAAATAATAATAAAGTAAAATGCACTATCTAAAAGGCATTAATAACAATTTGTTATTTTTATTATTATTTATCAAAACTCTATAGTAAGTTAACAAGAGGGCCACACCATGTAGAGGTAAGCTTAAACTGAGATTTGAGCAGGATTATGTAAAGCTAACACGAACACCCTCGTCTTGGGCTATGGTCGTCCTACTTGGAGTCTCATTATTTTATTATTATTATTCATAAAATAAAAAAATAAAAAGTCAAAACTGCTTCACCTACGTGCAGGAACCGAATCAAACAAATTTATTAAGAGGGCCACACCGTGAAATGAAGACAATAAATATGTAGCATGGTAAAGATCCAAGAAAAGTATTAGATATATACGCGCTATCATTTAAGAACTTTTTTTAAAATAAATTATTTATAAAATTTAGTTTTGAAATCACTAACTTAAGTTACTACTCATCTTTTCATTACGAGATCAAGGCGTCAAACTTTTCTCTATTTAAATCTCCAACGTTTTCGTCAGTGCTATCTCATATGGTGTTAATAGTAAAGTAGACGACATTACTAAGTGACTCTAATATCATTTATAACGACTCAAGAAAAAGTGATAGTTATATATGAGCTATCAAACAAAGAAAAAGACTAAATCAATTTGAAATTTTTCTATAATCATTTATAAAAGCTTGTTTTACTTACTAAATGAATGAACAATGAGAGATTTAGTACTCATAAATATATTTATAAATCACCTACTCTATATTTGCTATTACTCTTTTTTCTTAATAATATTACAATTGATATATGCAATAAATTAACTTAAGACTTTCATTAATTTGTTTGAGTTATTTAAATTCTTTTGTTTTGACTGTTTTGGTGTCTTAAGTTAAATATATCGATACCTTTTTCACACTATGGAACCATCAATTAACTTTAAGACCCGTTAGAAAAGTTATTCAAATTAGAAAAATCTTATGGTGTAAAGAGGCCAACATTGACTATATATATATATATATATATATATATATGTGTGTGTGTGTTATATTTGTCCATCTCTGCTTTGATTGTCTTGTCAATTGTGATAGATGATACACTGAATTTCTACGTGCGGAAATGATTTAGTTCATGGTTAGAATCTAATGACCACAACGATGTCACGTGTCTCATTAACTGCAAAGGGCTGGTTGGGGGTGGCTCCCATGGCCGGGCCAAATAAAAAAAAAATATATTATATTTTTTTATTGTTAAAAAATACGTTAAATAATATTTTATTATTTATTATTTAGTGTAATACGTGGCATTATTATGGTCATTAGATCTCTGTAAAAAAATCTTGATCATAAATCGAATTCTCTCCCATCCATCCGATTGCGTGTAAAAGGTGGGAAATACAATTGTGATTGCATCTTGGGATGGGAGAGTTTTCTCTTTTCTTTTTTTTATTTATTTTTAATTTTTTTATTTTTTTGGAAAAAAAAAAAAAGGAAAAAGGAAAAGGAGAATAAATATCTTGCTTTGACATGCCACATGTCATGCATTCACGGATTCTGACCATTAATTTTTTTATTGGGCTCATGACTTAGATATGCGTTCCGTACGTAAGTCGCTTGGGGTTGTTTTATGTGCAATGAATTTAGTCTGATGTTTAGACAGCCTTTAAGGAGCCTTTTTGTTCATTAAAAACAAAACAGTGAAATCTAAAAAATGGATTAATATGGACAAGCTCCACTTTGGGAAGTGGATATACTAAGGTCCAATTGTTAATTGAATTCGGCTTACATGCTGTTATTAAAATAACAGCATGTATGCTGTAATTAAATCAACGGTCAAGATTAAATTTTAAAGTTCACTTACTTTTATAAGCATTTAATAGGAGAGAGAAAATGAAAAGAGATTTTGAAAAATTCAATCTTGACCGTTGATTAAACTACAACATACATGCTGTTATTTTAATAACAACATGTAAGCCAAATTAATTAACATCTCACACTTACACATCTCTCATATCAATACATATCTCTTATCAATATTTGAAATTATTCATGCTAGCAAATGCGTCATGCAACAGAGACTAGCATAGCAATATCCCTACAAATAAAAAAAATATCACATTATGCCACAGACTCATTCGATCACATCGAATTTCAAATCCCTCCTAAACTTAATATCTCAGAATTATGTTAAATCCCCACTAACTATAATGTATTCATGATTATGTCGCAACATTCAATAAGCAACATAAGTAAATACAAAATATGAATGTGTTACTGAATAATCTTCCCTCGCCGTCATGTTTCTTAGCTTAGGTTTAGTCGATTTCTCAATCATGTCTCTTTAGAACACATCCTTCATGGCCAGAGACAACAAGCTAAAGTAGTAAACATTGAATCATTTGCCTCATAAGTTCATAACATAGTCAAAGGTCACATAGGGCATAATTTAGGTCTTAATAATAGCCCATAAGACTCACACTGTGAAAAAGTATGGATCAGTTCACTCACCTCCATTATCGATCGACGAACACATATAGTATGAAATACATACTATAGTGGAGTTTTCTTTCCAAAAGAGTGATGTCAAAGGAAAATAAAAGAAAATTTTCATCTACCACATTTCTATTTTTTTTTTTTTTTGAAAGCATTCAAGCATCTCTTATATATAAATCAGTTTAAGTACAACGCTCGAAAGAAATAATATCAAAGATACATCGAGGAACTTCTCTTGGAGGACATATTCATCGCTAAGAGAAAGGGCTTCCTTCGCAAGTTGGTGAGCCTCTTCTTGCCACTTCCCCTTACATGACAAATTCGCCATTTTTGTAGACAACTCAATGCACCTCAAGCATCATCAAATAGAGGGCCAATTATACTCCAATTTGTGCCATCTTTGTGTAGCGCCTGCACCACCTGAAGAGCATCACTTTCCAATTTTACCTTTTACAGTCCCAGCTCTCGCAAAAACTGGTAGCCGTCAAAAGAGCCTACGCTTCAGCAACATTTGGTTCAATGATAAAGTCTTTTAGGGCCAATAATGTTGCCAACATCTCACCATAGTTATCTCTTACTATCACACCAATGCCCATCATCCCAATTCCCAATTAAACATTGTAAAGGATAAATATTCTCATAAGATAATTTTCAGCCTTATCCCAACAGACTCAAGATAAAAAGCTGTATTTTAGATTATGATAAATTACATATTTGAAACTCTATAGATAGATTACATTATCTCTTATCTCAAAGAGATTATCTCTTATCTCAAAGAGAGTTTATATATTTGAATTGTAATGCTCCATATTATAAATATCATTAGCCTATGCTTGATTAAAGCAAGGTGGAAAATATTCAAATTCTCTGGCTTTACATGATATCAGAGCTACGTATTTTTTTTTTTCCTTCATGTCAATACCTATTGCCCTTCATCAATGACAGCCGTGCATTTTGTCTCCCGAAACCCACCTCACCGTGGTGGCCGTGGCAACCGTGGAGGCTACTTCAACAACTCCGGCCGTGGATCCTCCCTCCACCATAGATGCTACCGTGGCTCCTTTTCAAATGGTCGTGGCTCCTACAACCGTGGATCCTCATCCACACGTCCTCTTTGCTAGATTTGTAATCGTCTGGGTCATATTGCAATTGATTGCTACCAACGCTATGAAGATCATATCACCACCCTACAGCCTCATCTCCTCATGCAAGCCAACTTCTCCACTCCATCAGACGGCCTAGACCAAAATTGGTACCCCGATTTTGGCGCCACCCATCACCTCAAATCCGATTTCAATAATCTCAACCACCGATCCATCAACTACACCGAATTTGACCTAGTCTACATGGGTAATGGTAAGGGTTTAACCATTCAAAACACGGGTGACACCCTTCTATCCTCTCCTAATGCATCTTTTTTGTTGCAAAATGTTTTACATGTTTCATCCATCACAAAAAATTTACTATCTGTTCATAAATTCACTCTTGAAACCAATACTTTCATTGTGTTTCATCCTTGGTATTTTTTTGTAAAGGAACAGGGGTTGGGGAAAATTCTTCTTCAAGGCCTAAATGACCGTGGGCTATATAAGCTTCCAGTCAAGGTCAATCCTGGTTGTCCACCTCCATATGTCTCTCCGTCCGCAATCCAGTCTCATTTATCCTCTGTGTCGCTCAAAACTGCATCTGCTCATGTTGGGGAACGCACGTCTCCTCAAAATTGGCACGCACAGCTTGGGCATCCAGCTTTTCGCATTTGTTTAAATGTTTTGTCTAGATTTAATTTATTAGTTTCTTCAAATAATCAGCCTTTAACATGCTCTACTTGTCACATGTCAAAAAGCATACAACTTCCTTTTTCTTTGTCCTCAACATGTGTTAATCATCCTCTTGAATTGATATACACTGATGTTTGGGGACCAGCTCCTATGTTTTCCACAAATGGCAATAAATTTTATGTTTCATTTTTAGATGCCTATAGTCGTTATACGTGGTTATTTCTAATATCTCACAAAAGTGATGTTTGCTCTATTTTTCTGAAATTCCAAAAATATGTTGAACGGTATTTTAACTCAAAAATAAAAACTATTCAATCTGATTGGGGAGACAGATATTGCTCCCTTAACAAAATTCTCACAAATTTGGGTATTTTTCATCATCTCTCTTGTCCACAGCCACATAGTCGAAACTGGATTAGCTCTACTCTCTCATGCTCATGTTCCATTTGAATATTGGGAACAAGCTTTTCAAACTACATGTTATCTCATAAATCGCATGCCCACATCTCTTTTGAAAAATTCATCTCCTTATGAAATTTTATTCAAAGATTCTCTGGATTACACATTTTTATGTATTTTTTGGTGTGCTTGTTGGCCAAATCGTCGTCCATATAATTTTCATAAACTGCAATCTCGATTTGTGCAATGTATTTTTTTTGGGTTATAGTATACGTCGTAAGGGTTATCAGTGTCTCAATCTCAAAACTGGTCGTCTTTACATAGCCAGAGACATTGTTTTCGAAGAAAACATATTTCCCCTGCAAACTCATTTATCCATTGAAACACAAAATCCTCTAGATAATACTCATGTCTACCCAACAAATCTTATTATTATCCAACAACCTCTCTCCTATGTCTGACACCTACCCTTATGCAATACCCTTCCAATCTAGAATCCCACCCATACACGGCAATACCCCTGCAGTTAGAATCCCACCCGTACAAGGTAATAATCCTCCAGCTAGAGTCCCACTCCCACCTACACACGACAATAACCCCTCAACTAGAATCCAAACCGTGTGCCCATCCATTCCTCTCTCCACCCAACCCATGACTTATCCTTCCGCACAGCCCACGCCACAAACTACACCAACTCATGTGCCCAATATTCTCTCCTCAACAAATCCTACGCCTCACGTGCCCTTGTCCTCTGCTCAACAACCCCTCCATCACATATCTTCATCATCTTCTCCAATTGCCAAAATTAACCTAGATATCCCTATACCAGTTGTAACAGTAAACAACCATCCCATGCTCACACGAGCAAAAAATAATATTACCAAACCAAAGCCTTTCTCTGATGGTTCCACAAAATACTCATCCCCACATGCTCTCATAGCTAACAGTGCTCTCAATGTTATAGAACCCACATATTATACAGAAGCCTCCATAGATCCTCACTGGAGAACAGCTATGAATTCTAAGTTTGATGTACTCTTACAAAATAATGCTTGGTGTTTAGTTCCTGTTTCTACAGTCAAGAATTTAGTTGGACGCAAATGGGTATTCCGTATAAAAAGGAAGGAGGATGGTTCAGTTGATCGTTACAAGGCACGATTTGTGGCAAAAGGATTTCACCAACAAGCTGGAATCGACTATTCAGAGACCTACAGCTCGGTAATTAAACCAACAACAGTACGTTTGGTATTGTCTATTGCAATTTCATCTGGTTGGTCACTTAGACAAATTGATATTCAAAATGCCTTTCTACATGGTAATTTATCTAAGGAAGCTTACATGTCACAACCCCCTGGTTATGCCCACCTTCAATTTCCCAACCATGTTTGTCGTCTTAAGAAAGCACTCTACGGTCTCAAATAGGCACCATGGGCCTGGTTCTCCATATTGAGCAATAAATTACTAGAGTTTGGTTTTATGGCTTCAAAATCAGATACCTCTCTGCTCATATATAAATCTGCTGCTTGTACATATATGTTCTTATATATGTTGACGACATAATTATCACTAGCTCAATTGCATCAAAAATTGATAATTTACTCTGTAGCATGGCATTTGAGTTTGCAGTAAAAGATTTGGGTGAGTTAATTTCTTTTCTTGGCATTGAGGTCTCACGGCTACCAGATGGTGTTCATCTCTCTCAGCATTGTTATATGTTAGACATTTTACAGAGAATAAAAATGGCTAATGCAAAACCTGTTTGCACTTCGATGCCTACTTCAATTATTTTATTTGCATTTGATGATGAGGTATTTTCGGATCCCACTCTCTACTGAAGTACGATTAGTGCCCTACAATATATGTTTATCACTCGACCTGACATAGCTTTTACAGTGAATAGAATGTCACAGTTCATGCACAAACCTTTATTACCTCACTGGCAGGCTACAAAAAGGTTATTGAGATATTTAAAGGAAACTATTCATCTTGGTTTAAAAATCCAGCAATCAACATCCAATAAATTGCAAGCATTCACTGATGCTGACTAGGCTGGGTGTCAAAATGACCATCGGTCTATAGGGGGTACTGCGTTTTTCTAGAAAAAAATCTTGTTTCATGGAGTTCTAAAAAGCAAGCAACAGTGGCTCGGTCAAGTACAGAAGCTGAATATAAGGCACTAGCAAACACAACAGCAGAATTATCATGGTTAAAATCTCTTTTATGCAAATTGGGGATCCCTGTCTCCCACCCTCCAGTCTTATGGTGTGACAACATAGGCGCCAAGTACCTCTCATCCAATCCGGTTTTTCATGCTCGAACCAAATATGTGGAGATCGACTTTCATTTTGTTAGGGATATGGTAGCTTCAAAATCTCTAGACGTTCGGTTTATCTCATCCAAAGACCAAGTTGCAGATATCTTCACCAAGCCTTTATCCTCAATCCAGTTTTCAATACTACGAGACAAGCTCAGAGTTGTTACACCCCCACTGAGCTTGAGGGGGAGTGTAAAGGATAAATACTCTCATAAGATAATTTTCAGTCTTATCCCAACAGACTCAAGATAACAAGCTGTATTTTAGATTATAATAAATTACATATTTGAAACTCTATAGATAGATTACATTATCTCTTATCTCAAAGAGAGTTTATATATTTGAATTGTAACGCTCCAGATTATAAATATCATTAGCTTATGCTAGATTAAAGCAAGGTGGAAAATATTCAAATTCTCTGACTTTACAAACGTTACAAAACCATCATGAGGTTGACCTCCATTGGTAATAGCCTTTCGCTAAAAGAATAAAAGAAAATAAAGAAAAGAAAAGGTGGACCTCCTTTTCCTTACCTTCCCCATCCCATTGACAAGGGGTTGTTTGCAGCTAGTTACATTAAGTCATGGGGTGGATCGCAACTACCGCTACTGGACTTGTTTGCGCAAGTCTTAATTTGTTTTAAAAAATTTAACTCTCTAACATTTTTACTTTTTATATCATATTAATCATTTTATTATTATTATTATTATTATTATTATTTTCACTTTTTCATACTAAAAATTCAAAACTTTTATCTACTTTATATCACAAAAAGAGGGGGCCATAGGGAGTGGCTCCTTGCCACCCCTTTATCCCTAATTATTTTATTTTATTTTTTTATTTTTGAGAAAATGGTTTAAGTAAATTTTTTTTTTTTAGGCTTCATAAAGAAAAAAAAAATTGACAAAATTGGATGGAAGGATTGATTAATAATGGGAACAAACTCAAGAAGCTAAAGGATAAAACAATTAAAAAAAAAAAAAAAAGAGTCATGGAGCGGTTTGATAAAGGCTCAAAACTCATCAATTTTTCCTTTTTTTTTTTTTTTGGTATTATATTCAAACACTTTAGTATTATATTCAAACACTAACTTCTTTTTTTTTTTTTTTTTTCCCAAATAGTTTTATTTAAATAAGTTTTCAAATGTGGACCTATGTAACACTTTTCAGTTTTCAAACACTAAAAATAATTTTCAAAAACACAAAAATAGAAAACACGTTTCAAGAACTCATTCAAACTCATCAATGTCTGTAAATATTTAATAATGTTTTGCATATTCAGAGGAAGGTGTGTACTTCATTACAAAATACACATAAATATTGTTAGATTCAAGGCTTTTTCTTTTTTCTAATACTCTGATTATATTTTGAGCTCTAGCTAGTTTGCTGTTTTGTTTTTTGTTTTACTTTTTTGTGGTTCTTTGTGTTGGGGTGGTGTTGATGGTTTTCTCTTCTTATTTATTTATTTATTTTTTAAGCTGTTTCTCTCTTCTTGTTGTTTTGCTAGAAGACAGATATCCCCTTGTATATGTTCTCTTTTTTCTTTTTTAAATGTAGGAGAAAATATGAAAATGGTCACCCCTTTTTGTTGTTTTTAGTTTTTTTAATAATTTTAATTTTATCAAATGGTTATTTTTAAATAAATTTAAGGGTAGTTTGGAGAGAAAAATGTAAAAGTGTTTAATTTGACATGCAATTTTTCAATATATTTAGTATTTGATAATCAGCTAGGGGCACTCAGCTCCTTTATAAAATGGATGCCATTAATTTGATTTTTCCTTCTCCATCTATTGGATTCCTCTGAAGGAATAAAAGAAAATTAAATTGATATTTTCATGATAGAAAATGATTAAAGACCCAAAAATACTACTTTCATCACAATTATATATCCTTGTTAATTAAATAAAAGCATTATCTTCACACTTTGGAGAATGAGGGTAGATGAAAACATGCAACTCTTTCATTTTCACTTCATATATATGTTCAGGGCTCCATGGTTCACCGGCCGGGCATCAATCATCATATCATGTAAATACATTAATAGAAAGGCAAACAAGGTTTTTATTTTATTTTTTATTATTATTTTTTATATAGATGAGGAAGAACAAAATACAGAAAATCAGCATAAATACAAAAACAAAAAATTACAGAATTTAAAATATAAAGACAAAAAAAAAAAAATCCAAGTTGTTTCTTATTGGATTTGGATTATAGTAGGAGAGGTCAACAATTTTAAACAACTTTTTCAAACATTAACGTGAGCATTTATTTATTATAACCAATAGCAACCTATTAGAGCACTAACAACAAATACACCCTCGTATATTAAATTTGGCTGATCACTTGTATCATTTTGGATCCTATTTTCACCACTCTTGTTTTTTTTTGTTTTTTTTTTTTAAAAAAAATAAAAATAATAAAAAAGTCTACAGAAGTGCAACCATCAACACCCCTATATCATCCAAAACCACCTGGTCACTATCATCATTTTAGATCCTATTTTCACCATCCTTTTTTTTTTTATTATTATTTTTTAAAATAAAAATAAAAAAAGTCAACAGAAATGTTTCTTCACCCTAGTAGGATCACTAGAAGAGGTGGCAAAACGGGTTAGCGGGTCGACCCATTTAGGGTAAACCAAAACACGACCCGTTTAGTTAACTGGTCAGTCCCACCAAACCCGAATACGACAAGATAATTTTCCTGGTCACCCGACATAACCCGCTTAGCCCATTTAATTATTATTTTTTTTAAATGAAAGTGATGAGTCGGGTCATAAACGAGCCAATTGATCAATTTATCAAAGTAAACGGGTCATAAAAATGAATCCATTTATGACCTAAACCAGTTAAGGGTAAAAAAAAAAAATTTAATCGTGTCTGGTGGGTTACCCACAAGTAATTTACGGCATGATCTGTTAAGAGCAAAATAAACGGGTTAACCTATTTATGACCCAATCCTGATACTTTCGTATTGTATTCGTGTCAGATATCAGGTTGTGTCAAAATTATCAGCTGTAATCACTACCACTATTTCGTTATAACAAATCTAAATATTTTTGTTTATGACTTTAAAAAATAATAATTAAAAAAAAAAAAAAAAAAACCGTACAAGAACATGGGCACAGAGTATCACAGCTCCTAATGGAACATGTTTGCGTTACAACTCCTTCATGCTCAAAGTCTACCTAACCTTAACATAATCATCATTATCTTTTAAACAACGCCGAATGTCAGTGATATTAATGATGACAAATACAATACATGAGCTGCCTCTACCAAAAAGGGAGAAAACATATATATATATATATATATATATTATATAATTTTTTTTTCTTCCACAGAAAGCCTGCTTGGGCATGTTCTCACTGCACGAGGAACAATTAGTTCAGCGACCGCATCGGTAGGTTCCCTAATTTTACCTTTTGTAGTCCCAGCTCTCACAAAAACTGACTGGTAGCCGTTAAAAGAGCCTACGCTTGGTTCAATGATAAAGTTTTTTTTGGGGCCGATAACGTTGCGAACATCTCACCATAGTTATATCTTACTATCACACCAACGCCCATCATCCCAATTAAACATTACAAAACCACCATGAGGTTGACCTCCATGGTAGCGGCTTTCCGCTGAAAAAATAAAAGAAAAGAGAGAAAAGAAAAGGTGGATGTCCTTTCCCCTTACCCCCATTGACAAGGTTGTTTGCAGCTAATTACATTAACTGAAGGGGTGGATCGCAACTGCCACTTGTTTGGCAATTGACTTGTGCAAGTCTTAATTTATTTAAAAAAATTCAACTCTCTAATATTTTTAATTTTTATATCATATTAATTATTTATTATTATTATTTTTATTACTATTTAAATAAAAAAAATTTACTACAAAACAAAATTTTTTACTTTTTCATAGTAAAAATTTAAAACTTCTATTTATTTTATATCACATTAATTGCTTCAAAACCAAAAATTTACTATTCAAGTCCATTGCCAAACAAGGAGGCCACATGGAGTGCTCCTTGTCACCCCTTTATCCCCAATTATTATTCTTTTATTTTATTTTTGAGAAAATGGTATATGTATTTTTTTTATAGGCTTCATAAAGAAAAAAAAATGACGGAATTGGATGGAAGGATTGATTTAATAATGTGAACAGACTCAAAAAGCTAAAGGATAAAACAATTAAAAAAATAAATAAAAATTCATGGAGCGGTTTGATAAAGGCTCAAAACTCTTAAACTCATATCAATTTTTCTTTTTTTGTAATATATTCAAATGTGGACCTATGTAGCACTTTTCAGTTTTCAAACACGAAAAATAATTTTCAAAACACAAAAATAGAAAACAGCTTTCAAGAACTCATTCAAACTCATCAATGTCTGTAAATATTTAATAATGTTTTGCATATTCAAAGGAAGATGTGTACTTCATTACAAAATACACATAAATATTGTTAGATTCTAAGGCTTGTTCTTTTTTCTAATACTCTGATTATATTCTGAGCTCTAGCTAGTTTGCTGTTTTGTTTTTTGTTTTACTTTTTTGTGGTTCTTTGTGTAGGGGTGGTGTTGATGGTTTTCTCTTCTTATTTATTTATTTATTTTTTCTAAGTTGTTTATCACTTCTTATTGCTTTGCTAGAAGACAATGGGGGTGTTTGTTAAATCTCACTGCAGTGTTCATTACTCACCACATTATTCACTTCATTTTTCCAAAAAAAAAAAAAACGTTCTTAATTTTATATCAAATCATTCACTTTTTATATCACATCATTTACTTTTTATTACTATTTAAATAAAAAAATTACTACAAAACAAAATGTTTTACTTTCCAATACCACCTTTTCATTTTCTCATACTAATCATTATTTTTATTTTTTCTTTTTATCCATGAACAGTGCGGTGGGGTTTAACAAATACCCCCAATATCCCCTTGTATATGTTCTCTCTTTTCTTTTTTAAATGTAGGAGAAAATATACTTTTAACCCTCAGAACTATCACTCATTTTGAAATTATGCTTCTAAATTTTAAAAAGTGACATTGAGATCCCACATACTACCATCGTGCAGTAAATTAGACACTTCTACATTTTTTTTCCCAAAATATTCTTAAAGTTATTAATAAATAAAAATTAAAAAATATATAAAAATAACCATTTGAAAAAATATATATACTAAGGGGGGAAATATGAAAATGGTCACCCCTTTTTGTTGTTTTTAGTTTTTTTTTTTTTTTTTTAAATTTTATTTTAATAATTTTAATTTTATCAAATGGTTATTTTTAAATAAATTTAAGGGTATTTTGGAGAGAAAAATGTAAAAGTGTTTAATTTGACATGCAATTTTTCAATATAATTAGTATTTGATAATCAGCCTTTATAAAATGGATGTCATTAATTTGATTTTTCCTTCTCCATTTATTGGATTCCTCCAAAAGAATAAAAGAAAATTAAATTGATATTTTCATGAAAGAAAAATGATTGAAGACCCAAAAATACTACTTTCATCACAATTATATATCCTTGTTAATTAAATAAAAACATTATCTTCACACTTTGGAGAATGAGGGTAAATGAAAACATCCAACTCTTCATTTTCACTTCTACCCCATTCCATGGAAGAGAGAAATTGAATGGTTTCATTTTCATATATATATATGTTCAGGGCTCCATGGTTCACCGGCCGGGTTTCATTCATATCATGTAAATACATTAATTGAAAGGCAAACAAGGTTTTTATTTTATTTTTTATTATTATTTTTTATATAGATGAGGAAGAACAAAATACAGACAATCAGCATAAATACAAAAGACAAAAAATTACAGAATTTAAAATATAGAGACAAAAAAAAAAAAAAAATCTCTTAACAGCTAAGAGCATCTCCAACAGTGTAGCTAAAAAGGAAATATTAGCTACATTTAGCTATTTTTGTCATTTTTTTTTGTTCCAATATAATAGCTTCATATTAGCTATTATACCTTAACTATTACAGTGAATAGCTTCATATTGCTATTCACTGTAGCACACTATATTATTGAATATAATATTATTTCCACATTATTTTGTCTCTCTTCTCTCTCTCCCTCAACGTTTCTCTCTCTTCTCTTTTCTCTGTTCATGAATTTATGATATAAATTCAAGTCTTTTGAATTACTAAAAACTCTCAAAAAAAAGAAAAAAAAAGAATAGCATGCATATAATTGACAAACTAAAAATGAAAAAATAAAAATAACACACAGGTATGCTGCGTGAATCAATTCTATTGCAATTTACAAGATGATGCAAAAGCGGTCGTGGATAAAAAAAAAAAAATGAAAGATTAAAAAATAATATTTAATGAAATAAAGAATCTGTTGGAGTTGATATTAAAAAATTAGTAGCTAAAATAGAGAATTGTGCTTTTCAACTAGGTAGAATACCTCTTACTGCTGGAGATGCTCTAACGAGGTTGTTTCTCATTCGATTTGGGCCGTAAACAATTTTAAAAACTCTTTTTTTTTTCTTTTTTTTTTTTCAGAAGTTGACATAAGTATCAATTTTTCTATACCAGACAAAAGAAAAGAAAAAATCCAAGTTGTTTCTTATTGGATTTGGATTATAGTAGGAGAGGTCAACAATTTTAAACAAAATTTTCAAACATTAACGTGAGCATTTATTGATTATAACCGATAGCAAGTACTAGCAACAAATACTTATCAAACACCCTCGTATATCAAAACTGGCCGATCACTTTCATAATTTTGGTCCTATTTTCACCACTCTTATTTTTTGTATTTTTCGTATTTTTTTAAAAAAATAATAAGAAAAGTCAACAGAAGTGCAACCATCAACACCCCTATATCATCCAAAACCAGCTGATCACTATTATCATTTTGGATTCTATTTTCACTATTGTTTTTTTTTTTTTTTTCTTAAAAAATAAAATAAAAAAGTCAACAGAAATGCAGATTTCTTCGCCCTAGTAGGATCACTAGAAGAGGTGGCAAAACGGGTCGACCCGTAATGACCCGCAACCCATTTAGGGTAAACTCAAGCACGACTTGTTTAGCTAATGGAATGGCCCCACCAAACCCAGACATGACACGGTAATTTCGTGGATCACCCGACACGACCCATTTAACCTATTTAGTTTTTTTTTAAATGAAAGTGATGAGTCGGGTCATAAACAGGCCAATTGACCCGTTTATCAAAGTAAACGGGTCATAACATTGACCCGTTTATGACCCAAACCCATTAAGGGTAAAAATAAAAAATAATAAAATAATCGTGTATGACGAGTCACCAACGAGTGACCCGTGACACGATCTGTTAAGAGCAAAATAAATGGGTTGACCCATTTATGACCCAAACTTGTTTAAAGTAAATCAAAACCCGGTAATTTCGTGTCGTATTTATATCGGATTGTGTTAAATTTGTCAGTCCTAATTATTATCACTATTTCGTTATAACAAATCCAAATATTTTTGTTTACAACTTCAAAAAATAATAATTTTTTTTTTTTTTTTTAAAAAAAAAAGTACAAGAACATGGGCACAGAGTATCACAGCTCCTAAAGGAACATGTTTGCGTTACAACTCCTCCTCGTTCAAAAGGACAAATGAAAGCCTAGCTAACCTTAACATAATCATCATTTATCTTTGAAACAACGCCGAAAGTCGGTGATATTAATGATGACAAATACATTATATCAGCCGCCTCTTCTACCAAATATATTATTATTATTATTATTATTAGTTTTTTTCTTCCACAGAAACCCTGCTTGGGCTTGTCCTCTCTGCACGAGGAACAATTAGTTCGGCGACCGCATCGGTTGGTTCCCTAATTATTTAAACCTCTTTATATATATATATATATATAACAACTTTTGTTCATTTTTCATTAAAATTATAATCTCAAATGATCAATTTTCTGCAACACTACTTTTATTTATAAAATCGCAAATTCAAACACGCTCTCGGACATGCACTGATTGATTCACTTGCTAAATAGAAAAGCCTAAGTTCCACAAAGATGTGCATTCGAATCGGTATGTGTTCAGCATCTTCATGCGGACAGTCTTGTTTGGTCAGGCCCAGGCTGAGGGAAACTCAAGCCTATTTTGAGTTTCAAGAAATGCACCTATTTTGACTTCTATAATATATATATATAAAGGGTTAAATTCACTTTATTCTTAAAATTTTAGAAGCTTTTTAATTCGAATCCAATGTTTAAAAATTAGCAATGTACTCCTCTAATGTTTCAAAAAATTTCAATTCAGACATTCTGTTACTAATTTTCATTAAATTGGACGAAAATTTATGAAATTACATAATTACCCTTAATGTTTTTTTTTTTTTTTAAAAAAAAAATTTCTGTCCAATTAGATGGAAATTAGTGACGAAAGGTCTAAATTGAAAATTTTTGAAACATAAATGAGGTACATTATCAGTTTTTAAATATTAGGGTTTGAATTAAAAAAGTCTTGAAACTTCAGGAGTAAAGTAAATTTTTCTTTATTTTATTTTTTTATAAGTAAAATGTCAATGTTTCTTTAGACGGCACTTAATACGTCATTGTCAACATTGGTAGCACAATGTATTGAAGGAAACTCTAGCCCTGCCACCAAATACAATACCCTTTTCTTTTCTTTTCTTTGTTTTTTTTTTTTTAAAAAAAAAAAATTGGTATGAGTCTGAAACGTATTTTATAAAATTTGCAATATTACTTCCACAAGATACCTACAGTCCTACCTGTTAACACCAACCTCCTTTTGTTTCTATTATATATTTTATTCTACTTGATACCAAGAGTTGTTTATGCTTAAAGAAAAATCCATTGTCAAAGGAATATTTGCTTCTTGTTCTCAATATAATATCTCATTTTTGTACATCCATCTCAATCATAACCCTCAAAATAAATAATACATTATACGATAACTCCACTCCGAATAGGATCAACTTTAAACCCTAATCATGAGATGGATACTATCAGTTTCCAGTATAAATTAACGCTCGCTTTATATACTATACTCTGAGAAAGAAAAGAAAAGAAAAAAGAAAAACACTCATTTTATGTACTTACAAATGGATATATGCAGTATACAAGTAACTCTCAACTCCTCCTCGATAAGAAACAAACCTCATATGATGAAATGATGCAAAGATGAGAAAGAAGGGATGGCTTACCCCTTTTGCTTCCTCCAAAAGATTAAAAAAATGACAAAAAGAGTGCCCTAACTCTAACTGTCTAAATAGACTAAATGCTATGTACCTGGCACTGGAATCTTTGTTGGATCTCTCCAGCTTTGCAAGCCAGGCCTTTTTCTCACAACATACAAATGACAGGGTGCCTACACACACATGCTCATCATCCTCCTTTCCCTCAAAAGGTGGTGATGGGCACTACCCACAAAAATTTGGGCTTACATGGACACAAAAACCAGAAGAAAAAAGAAAAAAGAAAAAGAAGCAGACTTCAGATTTGTAGTCCACCAACATCACCAAATAGACCATGCCAGGAACCTCCCTCTCCATTAGGAGACTCCCACTGAGTTTCTTGAAAATGCAGAGGTGCATTCATTGATGCCATGTAACATTAAGCACCCCAAGGTTGGTGCTTTCTTTTCCTAATTTGCAGCTGTGAATCAGCTCCAATAGAGAAATCTGCATTTACCAAGGGCACAGAATTAATCAACAAATGGTATTCCAATGTAATTCTAGGAGAAAATGAGCAAAAGTCAGAGGATAGTACCTATTAGCCTCATGAGTATAGTTAAGCTCAAAGTGAATACAAAACACCATCCCCCATGTTCCTCACACGGAGCTCCACACTCCTAAGATCACGAAGATTTTCTAAAATCTCTTGGAGAAGATCTAAACCCTTATCTCCTTTTCTCAAGGAGCTGATGCAATGCTTTAGAAACTCCCTATCTGCCTCAAGTGCTTGTAGCCTCTCATACACATGATCTACCTCCTCTTCAATAGCAACCTTCTTCTGAAATTCGGTGTCCAAGGACTTTTGCAGTGCAACAGAATCAAATCCTTCTTCATGATGTCCATTCACCAAACCATCTTTACCATCTTTACCATCTGTACCAATGGCATCAAAAAGGGGAAGAAGTCTCTTTGCATTTGCTCTGATTCTTCTCTCTTGATGATGCTTTCCATTCATTTCTTTGGAATGGCCATTTTCAACACCATTTTCTTCACTCTCAGAATCTGAGTTCTTATGGTATCCATTTCCATTCTGTTGGAAGGAATACTCAACTGGTTTGACATCCTCAAAATGTTGTTCCTCCTCATCACTCAATGTGAAGAGCTTATCTTCCAACTTCTTGAGCTGCTGTAAAATTGATTGCCTCTCTTCCTCAAAGTTTGCAAGCGACTCTTCCAAATATAGAACTGCATCGGCCGGAGTGTTTAGGTTGCTACTTTCTTGACTGCCAAAGAAGCTATCTTCTTCCTTTGCTCCATGATTCAAATCAATAGATAGCACATCACTATCCTCAGCATTGCTACAAGAACCTGTGCTTCTTGTACTACTATCTCTTCTTCTCCTCGACATCATTATATTTTCTTTGGATTCATACTCCTGGACCTTCTTCCGATATACTTCCAGCTCCTTTTCTACCTCTTGCTTCTCCTTTTCCCTTTTCACCATAAGCTCATTCAAAAGCTGCAAAGCTTCCTGGTCATACTCAGATTGCTCTTCCATCATTCTCTGATAGTGCAAAGCTTCCATTTGCATTGCTGCCTTCTCTTCCTGCAGCCTATTTATCATTGCCATTGTCTGGTTGGTGGCCACTGCTGAAGAACTTCTCTCTTCATCTAGTTCTGCATATAAAGCATTCAAAGCCTTCCTTTCGGCTCTCAATGCTGATATTAACTTCTCAACGGTCAGCTCACCACCTTCAATCTCACTAATGACACTTCCATCCAAGGACTCTTCTGTTCCCGATTCTTTCCTCTCAAGCAGTAATAATTTCTTGTGCAAGTGATGCAAACCTTCTACATAAGTAGGTGTATCAGGAACTTTTTCTTCCTCAATTTCATTAAGCTCCGAACATAAGGATATATCGCAGTTTACAGCTTGCTTACTTGTTTCTACTGACATGGTTTTAAATTCTAACATTTCTTCTTCTGTTTGCCCAGAACCTAACATAAGAATACCAGATTAACATATGCCAAAACATGAGAGTCCAATTTCTGAAGTTGGTTAAACAATAAACTAAAAGCTTACCATTATCATCATCAACTTGCTGTAAGACTGCGCTGGTGGAAGGATCTTCTTGTCTGTGTTCATATAATGGGAGAAATTCTTGGGTTTGAGCCTCATCAAGTGGTTCCTGATCAGGAATCTCCGTCCCTATTGAGATCTCTACTTTGAATTCATCGCCTCGCATTTGAATTGCTTCTTCAGGTGCTGCATGTAAGAGAAAATCATTAGAACTATTTATAGACACTCCAAATATAGCATACAAATAAAAGTCGAAGGAAATGAAACAAATAGGACTACCACGATGAGCATCTGAATACATTTTCCTGGCTGTTGCAGCTGCAGCTGCAGCTGATTGATCCTCATGATCATCATCTTTAGATGGTGTTTGAGTTGCTTCAGTGGTAGCAACTTGTTCATATTCTTCCCTCACTAAATCTTTTTCTTCTGTGTGCAAGACAGAGATACTGTCACTCTCAACCAGAACCAGGGATTCAAGCAATTCAACCTCGTCTTTTGAAAGTAATGCCACAGTCTCTCCTAAATTGTGCCAATTCTCCACAACGGGTTCTGCCTGTTCTTCAACATGCATATCAAAATCCAAAATTACATCTTGATTATTACAATTTCCTTGATCTTCCACATTATACCTTGGTTGACCTTGCTCTTCCACGGCAGCAGAACCAATCAATTCAACTGGAATCAATCTACAATCTTGATGATCGATGTAAAACTCGAGATGCTGTGGCAGAATTTCAGGGCATCTGTCCGTACTACAATTGACATGAACCGTGGATACATTCAAATTCTCCACTTTCACGGGTTCTCGCTTTTTTTCCATAACCATATTCAAGTTGCCGTCTTCATCAGCTACCAGTTCCTTGCAGCCAGAGTCACATACAGAACATGTCTCCTCCGTCTCCTCTGCTTTTCTTCCAGAACCATCATCAACGACATCATCAGAAACCATCTGAATTCCCCTGCTTTCTTCAATACTCTGGGCATCTTCACAAAGATTAATCGCGAAATCCGATCCGCTTCGATCTGAATAATCACCTTCATCAATTTGCGCATCAACCCCAGGTTCTTCAGTCAAATTCTGCTTCTGGGTATAATCGGAATCCCCCCAAGATGGCTTAATCAATATACAAGGAGAGTAGAACTTGCTGTCCAAGAGCACACCACAGCAAGAGCAACTGAAATTCCTCTCCCCGTTTTCACTGACCTTCTCATCACCGTTCTGGATCAAACCAATCTTGTTCATCCATGGAAAGAAAGCAAACCTCTTTGACAGTTCAGGAGAATCAGGCTGCGATGAGGACGAGCAATCCTCGCACATATCTCGCGATTCGGCCAGTTTCCGGTGATTCAAGCAGTAACCCAGTTTGGAAATCTCAGAGGCATGAGCTTCACAAACAAGATCCCTATAAGAATTACTATACTTTCCAGGCTCCAAGATGTGATCAAGCCTAGAACACCATAAGCAGGGCTTTTGAAGGCCAAAGTAATCGGCGAATTTAACGATCAGATAGGAGAAGAGAGAATTAAGGAGCAAAAGCACGATCAGAATCCATTCTAGGATGGCGTAGATGAGGGTAAGGGTGATTTTGTTGGTGTTCCTATGCAACATGGTGGCAAACTTGTTGGCAGCCATTGATGATGTTCTGCTCTGTTCTTAATATGTACAGAGAGCAGAGAGATATAATTGAGAGAATTTTCAGAAGAGAGTTTGTAGGCTAGTATTAGCGATGATGCTGAGAGACCAAGAGAATATTGGAGAAGATCAAAAGAGAAAGGTATTGGAAGGAACAAGATGTTGAACTGTTCCAATAGAGAGAGATAGAGAGAGTAGAACAAATGTAAATGAGAGAGTGGTTTTATTTAGACTGTGAAAGGCGGTTCGCGTGGAATGACAACCAAAGAAGACTAAACAATGTGTGTTTGAGTCGAGGAAAATAAAAGAATGTCTTTTCGAAGAATCTTCTTCTATATTGCTTTTCACACAATTAAGTAACATTTAACGTTTGGCAACTTGCAAATTCCAGTTGTGGACTTTACATGTTCAAAATGGAGAGCTTGATTAAAGGAAACACAAGCATTGAAACTTGCAAACAAATAGTTGGGAGGCTACAGAATCACCTACTTTCATTCAAATTGTTTGAGGCATTTTTACACCAATGTTATGTCATATGTGTATGTGGGTGCCATATAGAGAGAATACAATTTTACTAACATATTTCTTGCAACAGTAGCTTATGTTGTTGCCGTCCTACCTTACCAATACTCCTGCACCACTCCGTATGAACCAAACTGTATACAAGTAGGGTAGCAATTTTTTATACGACCCATAAGGCGTAAATTCAGTATGAATTTAATACAAAATTAGCGATTAGGGTTGAAGGGTCTAACTCATTTAATTAAATAGGTCTAGTTAAAGTTGACCTATATTGTCTTATACTTATGTCCCAATATGACTATGAATCTGTCTAAAACCCAACACAAAATTAGTAACTTAGAGTTGACGGTCTGATCTGTTTAATCAAATGAGTTGGGTTAAGATTGACTTAGAACATGTTTGAGATTGCGTTTGAGACATAGAGCTTTTAAGGCAAAAAACGTTTTTTGGCAAAAGTTTCATTTTTAACATTTTGTCAAAAATGTGTTTTGGCCATTTTTAGGTTTTTTGGACTTTTAAAAACACTTTCAATTTTTTTTTTTTACCAAACATACTTTTTTCTTCGAACGGATTTTTGAGTTTTGAATGCATTTTTAAATTTCTCAAACGTAAACCCAAACATGTTCTTATATAGTCTTATATCTATGTTTTGACACAATTTAAATTCGACACGAGTACGAATTATCATCCCTATATAACCCTACTCGACCAGGGGATAAGAGTTAAGTTGATATCCAAACACCTTCTCAAGGTCATTCCTGCCAGCTCCGACCCATTTTCTTTTTCGGCCAGCAAAATGGGGTGGCCTACCAACCACGTACCAAGAAGCTGGTGGACCACTTTCAAAGTATTTTGTGGGCCCCGTTAAATGTACAGATGCTTGGGTTCATGATGCATCTCTATCCATGGAGCTTTGAGAATGTTTTCATATTCAAACTCTTTTATTTATTTTTGTTTTACTATATTATATCAAAACTATTATTAATGTCTAGGCGGCTACTTTTATTTTCTGGCTGTTTTCTATTACATTTCATTTTGTTAAATATTGTGGATGTACGTTATTATTATTAATAATTTTAAACACTTCATTTTTCTTTCACAATGTTGATGTGATAGTTCTTACCGGCCTTTATATTAGTCATTAAAAAAAATCTAAGGGTTTAATTTTTTTTTTTTTTTTTTTTAAAAAAATCATTCAATAAAAAGGAAAGGAGTTACAAGGAACAAAAAGTTCAAGAGAAGTGGACTCCCCAACAACAAACTAAACGAAAGAAATTATCTCGAATTTAAAAACACTAAACAGGAAATGAGTGTGCTAATGACCTCAAAGGTATCAAATGTTTGTGTCCTTTAAACCTTGGGCAAAAGCTAAGGAATGGGCCGCATAAAGCGGTATAGGCACCAAAACAGAGGAGGGTGACATGACTCTAGTGAAACTCTTCAACCCTACCCAAACCCCCAATATAGGGGACACGAGCAGAAACATGACCCTTGAAAGATCCTTTAACCCTACCCTAACGAAACCCTTCAACT
>NC_081544.1:19368021-19392894 GCF_901000735.1 Corylus avellana
AGATAAAAATATGGTATATATCATTACTTCATTATTATTATTATATGAAGAAAAATGTTAGAAACCACATTTTTATCCCACAATTATACTACAATGATAACATGGCATCTCCAATCAACCCTTGATTTTTTTATTTTTTATTTTTAAATAAAGATTGATGCAAAGATTAGTTAGTAGTGTCACATTAACATTGTGTGATAGTTATGAGAATCCCCAAAATGTTACTCAAGTGGTAAGGATCTTGGTCTTTGTGGTATCCCGATCAGGTCTAAGGTTCGAATCTCATTGGGTGCAAACAATGCTTTGAAAATATGGGCATCAGCGAAGCCGGAGTCTTACTCTATTCATATGGAGGGGATGGTTTACACGAGTTCAGAATTTTCCCAAGAAGAATGAGTACATGAAATAACCCTAACTTAGAGGCATTTCCATCATAAATAAATTAAAATAAAAAATGTAATTTCTAGGCTTTCTCGTGTATGAATGAACACATAGTGAAGGTTCATAAAACTTTAGATTGTACAAGGAAAAATAATTAATTAATCCTCTTAGTACTCCTTGAATACTTGTGTATTATGTATATATATATATATAATTAATCCTCTTAGTACTCCTTGAATACTTGTGTATTCTATATATATATATATATATACATCGAGATGATCTCATGTGGCCATCTTTTTTTGACAGAAAAAGAATGTGGAGAGACTTGATGCTTGGCGTAATAGGGTTGAAATTAGGCTTGGGGCATTGCCGCCATGGACCGACCCATTGCCATGCCTCTTTCATTTTTCAAACCTTAATAATAATTATTTCCATAAAAATTCTAACCATAAACAGCTTTATCAATCATAGTCTCACAACGAAATTTGTATATATTTACATCCACACCCATATTTAATAGCTCTTATTCTTTTGAGAGGAATCTTACTTTTGTGCTTGCTTTTGCTTTTGTCAATTTCACAACATGAGTTCTAACTTAAGTGTCTCCATATTTGTCCCACCAGTTCCTAACTCTGATTCCATTCTAAATTAATTAATTTAGCAGCAAAATATTACTGGAAAATAAAATAAACTGATTTTTTTTTTTTTAATAAAAATGTTCTAGCATTACTCAAAAGAAATAAAGGCAAAAATGTGGGCTATATCCAAGAAATTAGATGTTCATAGGATCCATCAGTGAGATAAACATTGTTTTCTCTGTTTTTTAAATATTTTTGTGTGAGAGCTATATTTGGAAAACAATATCGTTTAGAAATTTTTTTTTTTTATTCAAATTTGATCTATACTTTGTTTAACTCTTTGAATGTCACCGTCTTAATCCGTTTTCAGATTTGCAGCATATTCCAACGAATTACGAGCTCAAAGAACCATTTTTTTTTAAAAAAAAAAAAGAAAAAGAAAAAGAAAAAGAGGGCTTCTTTTTTTTTTTGCTGTAATTTTTTATGATTAACCAAAGTATTATTATTATTTTTTATTTTTTGTCAAAAATATGGGGAGCCTTTTCAACAATTAGATGAAAAGTTTATAGGGTTAAAAACCAGAATTTAAAGCAAAGACTATCTTTGTTGTGGGACACAAAAGCTTAATCTTCTTTCAAAAGGTTTATTTAGAATATATGTCATGTTTTCCCTTTCACTTTATTTCTCTTAAAGCATTAATTTTTGACCAAAATGATAATCTTGTCCACACAAAAGGCAATTAAATTAAAATATGAAAAGAATGGGTGCGATTCAATGTCCAAAAAATCAGATCTAAGCATTGTTTAGAATGGTTAATTAGAGATTAAATAATTTTCTATATTATTGGCCCACTCCCAGAATAATGGTCTTAAAAGGGTTTTCCACATGGCTCCTAATTCCATGCTTCACAATTTCAAATGTGACTCACCTAAGAACACACCATATAAATTGATATTAAAAAAAAAAAATACCATTGGTACCCTCCAGTTACTCAATTCGATAGCGGACCCGTGGCATTATCTACACGGCTAGCGTGGTTATAAAGACATCATCCTACAAAACTAATTATTTATAAAAAAAAAAAAAAAGGTATTTTGCTTAATCGTTTTACAATAATCATACAGTGGACCCTATTTTCGTTTTCAATGATAACCCTTAATTAATTAAGCCTTGATTTCAAGCATCCCATTTAGGTTGTCAAGCCATGGCTATGGTCCATTAAGGTCACTGCCACAAACAAAAACATGGGACCCTTTTTATTGTCTCAGCTTTGTGTTTGCAATGTGGTTCAAAATCAAGGCACTTGTGAAAAGGGTGTAATTTAATGCCTAAATTCTCCACTTAAAGGTGTCATATTTTTTTTCAAATAGGTGTAGAGCTAGGGCATCAAATCAGATCCCTTTTCTTTTGGGATAAGCTCTGAGATTGTTGGACTGTCGGCCTCTGTGGAAACCAACCCTCCACGCCGCCCCCCCCCCCCCAAAGAAAGGAAAAGAAAAAGAAAGAAGGAATATATATATACATAAACCTTGTCCAACATTGCGTCTACAGTCGGACCATTGGGATGGATTGAGTTTGACAACAATTATATGCTCCAATTTTTAGCAATTGTAACATGTAATGTCGAGAGGGGTTGAGACGTTATAGTTTTAAAGAAATTGTAGATTCTTAAATTATGAAATTTATGTTGTTTTTTACATCCTAACGCTTGAAAAAAAAATACTACCTACCTATTAAAACTGTTGCATATTACAGTTGAGAAGTTATTAATTTTTTGCTCTCTATGTTATAAAAAAGCTTTCTGCAAAAAATATTGTCTTTTAGTTTTCTGAAAGAGGACGGGTCTATATATGTGAAAATGAAAAAAGCATTTTCAAAGGAAATTTCTTTCTAGTTGCCTCGATAACATGCCACAATTTTAGTTGGTGTTATTTTTCAAGAGTTTCGATATAAAGAAATGACCTAAATTTCGTAATTTGAAAATTAATTATTTTTTTGAAATTTTAGGAAATCTTGATCAATGTAAGAGAGTTTATATGAGACCCATATGTTCAAATAAATTTTGAACTGTTTAGCTACTTACTTTGATAGATAGGTCTCATATGAGCTGTCCCATATTATTCACTTAAATTACTAATAATTCAGACAAATAATTGCCGTAAATTCTTGCCCCGAATAGAAATACCCATTTTTATGAGTTTGCAGCAACTGTTGACAATCCATATATATATATATATATATATATATATATATGAATTTTAGGTGCTTGGACATCAACTTTATCCACAAACCCAAAAAAAGAAAAAAAAAAAAAAAAAACTCATTATAGAATATGCAGGTGTGGATGGAGATTGGAGAGGCATGTGATGATAGAGCCTTAGTAAGGTCCCACGCAAATAGCCCGAATTTGACCGTGTGCTGTGATTTGTGACACGGCTGCTAAAACATCATATATATCATTACTCATATATTTATGTGTCTCCCATCAGTGCTTCCATAACATCATGTTACCTACTTGCGTGCACTTGCCTTTTTTTTTTTTTTTTTTTCTGAGCCAATAAAGGAAAGGTTACAAAAGGGAGGGTTTTTTCATTCTTGATTCAAAAGGAAAAAAGGGAATGAGAGACCATTTATAAATGCTTCTGAACACGAGATTAAAACAAGCCCATCAAAATACATAATATGCACAATAAAATGCACTACAAATATAGCAACTAAAAAAGAAAACTAAAAAAACAAAAGTCCATTCTAGAGACGCTTGCAACACATCATGGGCTTGGACAGAAGACAAGAGACACATAGTGGTAGAATGAATAATTTTATCATTAGATAATCTAAGAACCACAACTGCAACTAAGAGACTTCTCTTAACCACAATAACAGAGCACAACAGCAAAATATGCATTGAAGGAGACAGGCTTAGTCAAAAACAATGTCTCAACCCAATAATAATACAACATAAGAGCGGGAAGACTAAATCTAAAGTCTACACAAAACAACAAAAATACATAAAACACCCGACTACAAAAAAAACAAGAAAACACCCGACTACAAGAACAAGTGCTGAAGCGGGATGGGTAGATGATAGTTGTTGACTAGTACTGAGTGTAACACTCAAGGTTAGACTCAATTGGTGTGCTAGTGGGCAGATGGTATAATGTGTATGATTTTCATAGTATCGGTATTGTATTACAGGTCCCTCAGAACAACTCTAATCCTACCAAGAAGGGTTAAGAGCTTGTATAGATCATATGTAGTTGAACTATAACATGATTATCATATTATAGCATGTACTATATTTATATTGCATTCATGATCATATGATGAATTATAACCTCGAATTGTTGCATGTGATTTATAAATAACTTAGTTTACCATATAACGACATGTACGTCATGTGCATTTATACCCACATGTATTATTATAGATAGTTTAGATGAAGATGGATCCCGAAAAACATCCGGTTATTGTATGGAAAACCAATTTTTCTAACTCACTCCTGTGACATTGAATGTATTCCATCTTATCTTATACGTGCACGGTTTTGAATGGGAGAAAAAGGTGAAGAATTCTTTTTTTTTTTGAATGAGAAAAAAGTAGCAAATTGCTTTTTTGTGTGGTCATTATTGTGAAGTAAAAACTCAAAATTTGTTGAAACAAATATTTTTAAGAAAGACTTGTCTTGAGAAAACATCAATACAACGAACCAAGCCCTTGCTTTTCAATCTGGTAGTGATGTTTGGAAACTGATTTTGACTTGGGAGCTCATGAGGTTGTTGTTATTGCCGCAAAGAGACCGTAGTGAGAAATATTTGGTTCCCTTGTTAAAATCGTGAAGACAAGAATATGTCAAAGTCGATCTGTCTAGCTTCTAGAAGAACTTTTTAAACAAATTTAATGTTTTCTTCCCTAAAACTAATTAGGGTTCTAAGATTGATTAACAACAAATGCCAAATGGTGGTGCATGCGATTGTAATGATGAGTATTTGAGAGCCTTTACTCCTTTCTCTTTTATGCCTCCTCTTTCCTTCTCACCCTTCCCTCTCCTTTGGCTTTTCAAAAGTACTCTCTCTCTCCCTCTCTCTCTCTAATACTCTTAATTAATTTCCATTATATTTTTGTCTTATAATACTTGTAATTTAACTTTTTTCTTTTGCGACATTATGATAATTAATCATTTTTCTTTTCACTAAGATTATTAATTACTTGACTAAGCAACATAAATAGTTAGTCATTAGTCATATCTCTTTAAAGGATTATATTTTTGTTTAGTGGAAAATTCACATATCCTCTCAAACTATCACCCAATTGACAATGTCTCTCCTCTCATTACCAAAAATTGTCAATGTCCCCTTAATGACGAAAATACCCTTAATAAACTTCAAAAAAAAAAAAAAATTAAAAAGGGAGTGGATTTTTTTTTTTTTTTTGTCGAATTTATTGGGGTATTTTTGTTATTTTGACAAAAACTTGGGGTCATTTTTCTTTTTGCAGGCTTTGAGGGAGCCATTAGCAATGTTTGGGGGGAGGGGGAAGACATTGTCCCAATTGAAAGTTTAAGAGAAACATTATCAATTGAGTTGTAGTTTGAGGAAGTCATGTGAACTTTTCCTTTTTTTTGAAAAAAAAAAAAAAAATTAAATCTTGAATGAGGTAAATCAGAAATGTATGTTATGATTTTCAGATAGCACTATCAATGTATGTTATGATTTTCAGATAGCACTATCAATGTTTTGATTTTGATACTATCAATGATATTAAAGGTCCGATAGATATCTGAGAGCTATCAGCCAGTATTTTCCATAGTGGCTGATATTTGGTTATTTTATGTGTATGATATGTTTTAATAATTTTTGTTTATACTTTTTGATATATCCATCGGTGAAAACTATGCTTCAGCGTTTTTTTTTTTTTTCCTTTGTCCTTATCTTGTAAACATTTTATCAATACATACAATGCACTGGCCATTCATAAATTATTCATGAATAATACTTTAAAATGTTTGTTTTTATTCTCTTACACATCTTTTGTCCTCTGTACAAGAGATGTGCAAATTCACCATCGAATATGTGAGATTCACATAATAATAAGGGAAATGCTAGATGTTCTTCTAGTGTTCTCCTAGTATCCTTTCAACTGTGATGTGGCTTTTAAAATTATCGTTGAATTTGAGATTATTATTATTGACTTCTAATCTATTGGTGGTTTTAAAAGCCACATCACAGTTGGGAGAACACTAGAAGAACACCTAACATTTTCCTAATAATAAATTTGTAAAAGAAATGAATAAAAAATGTGTAAAAAAATAGCACCAAACACATCTCATTCAATATGAAAAAATTTGGGAGAATTGAAAGATTACAAGTTTACAATAAAAGAATAACGAACAAAGAAATGGAGATCCCAACAACAGCCTAAAAAACCACAATAGGGCCAAAAGAAAAAAAAAAAAAACTATTGAAAATGTGCCAAATTAATGGCCGCCATAACGGATAATTATTTTATTATTTTATTAGTAGTGGGATACGTGACAGAACAATGACCCTTAGATGAAAAATAAACGGCCTGAATTTGAAATTCCAAAAACTAAAATTTCCTAAAAATTTATGTAGATCCTGATCCGGCCATAATTGGCTATATAGCATGTGCCAGGCAGGATAATAATTGAAGTGAGTCACCAGTATTCATGGCAGCTAGGTCAGATCCTTCTTTGATGGCATTGGGAACTTTTTTTCCCCTCCCTTTTCTGTGGCTTGCTTTATTGATCCCGAACTAACATTGATTAAGATACCTTAAACAAAGGATTGTTTGCGTTGGTAAATGATCTTGGATTACCCCACTTAGTTTTAAAAGTTAATAATGACAAAAAAAAAAAAAAAAAACATTTCCAACAGTACAAAATTATGAGTGATACCATTTTTAGTACCATTACCATACGCCTTTGTGATTTATTGTGAATTGTATTTGCATTAAGGCTCCTTTTGAAAAAAAAAAAACCCTATTCTTTTGACCGAAAACGAAACAGCAAGTACATGATCCTCTGCCACATTGTAAAATATAAATACGTTCAAAAGAACATTATTAGGTTGGGTAGGTATCCTCCAACCAAAACCAAAAGTCGAAAAGTTGATGAACGATCACAAATTAAAGCGTTTTGATCTTCGCAACATCACAGATCTTGGTAAACATTGGAAATCTCGATCAGGGGATCTATTAAGTGCTTTAGTAAATTCAACAACCCCTTTATTTGGGATGCCATTGTGCTTTATTTACTTTAAGTTTTGCATTATCTTTTATTTTGTGTGAATCCGATGGCAATTGATTGAGCGAAGTGGGCCACTGCATACTTCTTCAGATTACGATGGGGCCTACTTGTCCCCTGATTATAATTTATAACAACAAAAGGAGAATCTATTTTTTATTTATTTATTTTTTTTTTGGATCAATTGCCAACATCTTCTCAATCAATTGTCACGTCTATAATTTTCCAAAAGGCATATAATAACCGCTTTAGCAGGCAATGAAAGTTAAACTTTCACAAGCCACTAACATTAGGAAATAATAATAAAAATTGCTCTCTACTAAAGGGATATCTTTCCAACAAGCTGGGCTTCATTAATACACACAATTTTTCTTCTAATCATGAAATGCTAAAAACTCATATATACATACACATCATGTAACATGCATCAAAAGAATGCAAACAAACCTTGCCCAGAAGTCAGGAGAAGGAAGCCGTTCAGTTCATGCATATCTCCATCTCTGACTCCTGGTAAAAAAAATTGGGTAAGAGAGTTAAAATATTTCCAAATTACTGGTAAAAATCTCAATCATATCAACTAGTTATTACATATTTTCGCTATTCACTCGCTCACTTTTATACCCCAAACATATCTTCATGCCAAAAACCCTCTCTTCCGTGGGTCAAATACCCTACTAAGACTCTTGCACTCATTTCCAAATACACAAACCAACTTCACTGACTAAATTACATTTTCTGGATGTGCAAAACATTGTCTTTACAGTAGGCCTGTGCTTCCAAATGGATTGTTTGTTTGCGGGTGAGCAGCGGGATTCGCAGGAAATGCACCAAATGCTGTATCACCAAAAGGATTAGTTGGGGCCATCATCATGTGTTGCTGCTGCTGCGGTTGCTGCTGGAAGGTAGGTTGGTACGGACCAAAGGGATTTGCCTGCTGTTGAGCCATTGCTGCCATCTGAACTGCAGACGGTGGAGCAACACTAGTTGACAAAGCAAACGGATCGTGCACCTCAAAGGGATTCGGCGCAGGTGCTCCATAAACAGGCTGCTGCGAGGCTCTGTATGCTCCTTCATCGTACAAACTGTTGAGAATGAGCGAGTCCAATCCACCAGCCTGAAATAGGCAGAATGAGACAGTTTAAGCCATTATGCAAGAGGCATATACATCTCCCCTGATTTTCACAGCATTCCTAATTTTTAACTTCGGAAAGATGCATATCTTACTGCAAAATTAAAATTGACAATGGAACCAAAACTAAAATCAACAGAACTCGTCCCAAAAAATTAGGTGTCAGATGCATAAAATTGAAGCATCCACCAACAATTGAAATTATTTCAGAATTTATCTGACTTTCAAAACATCTTTTTGTTAAAAATGCATTTTCATTATGCAAAACAAGTGGGCCCTTATGCAAAGATACCTCTTCAAAATTTAGGAATATAAGAGGTCTATCATACCATATGTGCAAGCACCAACTAACATATATGTCCAGTGTCATATGATTCCAAATAGGCAAATAAAAACCATATACTTGAATCTAAATTCTTATGCCATGTACAATTCTCAAAACCAACCCCAGACACGTCTAAACACAGCATCCCAAGTCCACAAATCATTTTTTAAAAAAAAAACAAAAATAACCCTAGAAGGATGCACACTAGGCAGACACAAAAAGGCAAATAACAAATCTTACTTTCCAATATGTGCTGTTCATTCTAAATGAAAAACAGACATATTTTGGCCAATATAGTCTTATCAAAAATATGCATGTCTATATTCTTATGACAGCTAATCAACCAATGTGAAAAACCACTACTTCAGTACTTTGTAAATCACTAAAACGACTACAAAAAATAAGCAGAACCATTACAAGGGGAAGACAATAAGGGCTTACCAATTGCCTCTCGTTAACTGATGAAATGTTGCCACTCGGAGTGGTGACCAGGGCAAGCTCCCATCCATTAGCATCAAAATCTTTTGCTTGACTGGCATTAGAATTGAATGTTGGGGCAGCACCTGCGAATATGAGTAACAATTGGTAGTTAAACAAAAGGCCACGCAAAAGTAGAATAATTAGAAAGAAACAAAAGGTGCAATAGAAAGTGACCAGGATCTGATGGAACTATGGCTAGAGCCAAAGCATTTCTATCCTCAATTGCCGATGCATCAGCAGTGTTATAATCCAATCCCTGAAGTCAACAGAAAAAAAGAGAGAGATAAGAGACGAGAAGTTGAATAAACTCTGCAAAAACATAACTGAATTAATGAAACTCAGAACATATTTACCAGTAGATCACCAGTTTCCAGGTGGTTTTGAGGAGGAGGAGGAGGAGGAGGAGGAGTAGGAGTAATCTCAACTTTAGCCACATCAGCATTATCAGAAGCTGATACCTCAGCTTCATCACTGGATATTTTTGATTCTTCAGAAGGGCCTTCATCTGTTCTGTATGTCAATTGAAGCTGTCCAAATTGACTACATATTAGTTCTGTAGCATGTTTTCTACGAGCAATGTTCCATCTCAAGGTTGATAAGTGTCAATAAAACACTAAAAAAGATCCAAAGCGAACAAAACAGAGACAGATACTAATACAAATTTAATAAATGAATAAACTAATTAATAATATAAACTGGATTCTATTTACCAAAAGAGATATATTATTGATCGTCACAAAAAAAAAAAAAATGCACTCACCAATGGCTCATTTGGACCAAGAACCACCCGGGGTGCCTCTCTTATATACTCTTCCATGGTTGTAAGGAAGGATTGTGGAGGCTGGAAAGGTAAACATAGTACTTAGGTGGGTAAAATTATATGGCTGTGAGGTTAATACCCTAAAATCAACTAAAATACTAATTCACTGTAATAGCATCAATACCTCTCTCAGAACAGGAAACTGGAAATTCCTAGCAAGTTCCAATCCTTTGCAAACTTCATAGAAGTCAGAAAGGCTTGCGGCCTGCAGCAAAATCAATGTTTGTTAAGTGAAACACCATAAAACAGAACTGTAAGACCTTATATATTTCATGATTAATTAGAGTATGAAAAAAGAAACCATAGACCACAAAATAGCAATCAATCAAGAAAAAAAAGACTTGAAATCGTATTTTGAAAAGTCATAAATAACATCACCTGCTGGCCAGCTCGTTTATAGACATCAAGGGCTTTTACAGCTTCATGTCTTGGCATCTCAAAAAACTGCGACAAGGTTAGATTATTGACGGCACAGAAAATATATAGAACAAAGAATATTTTGTTGTAACTCTTGGTTAAATGATGATAAAATCAATTCACCTTATCAACAAGATTGATGATCCCATCATTAATAGCGCAGTATATTTTAAAACTCTCTTTCAGTACCTACAATTTTCAGAGAAGATCAAAAACAAATTGGAATAAAGATCTTTAAGTATTTAACATTTTATATGATTTTGATATGGAGAGGGGAGGGCAAAGGACAGGAAGTGAAAAAGTAGGGTACAAATTGGAATAAAGATCTTTTAACTATTAAACATTTTATATGATTTTGATCTGGAAAGGGGAGGGCAAAGGACAGGAAGTGAAAAGTGGGTGTCAGCTTTTGTTTCCCTTAAGTTCATACAAATTTCTAACACAGATGCTCCAACACCCCCACCCCCAAAAACAAAGAACAAAAAAACCAAGAGAGAGAATCCTAAAATGTAATAAAAAATTTGCAAGAACTGCTAAATCATTTTCACACATTTACAATGAACCAAAACATACGGAATTGCTGGTCATGCAAAACAACATTCAGCGAACTCTTCATAATGAAATGGCAGTCAACTTATTGACACTTGGGACTTGAGAACATTGTTGTACAACTTATACATGTTTTATACGGAAATTCTTTTCTCAAAATAATGAAACCTTTCGTTCTTTGAAATATTCAAGAAAAGAAAAATAGAACTATTTGTAAACTCAAATCACAATTCATACAAGTATTTAATTACAGGAAACAAAGGTGCCACACATACCAGAGCCAGGGCATATTGGATAACATAATTACCAAAAGCTGCTCCTTCTGGCTGTAAAAGCAGAAAATAAGTTATATTCTTAATCCCCAAATATTAATATAATGGGGGATAATAAAGAAATATCCAGAACAAAATTGTATTAAAAATATGAAAACAAAACATCCACAGGTCATAAAAAGTACCCTGCAACCAATAAGACGATACAGCAGCTGCTGCAAAGCTGGCAATTGCTCCAACAGTTCTTCACTGTCCAAATCCCTGGTTCTGCTGTAACCCTGCTAGCGAAAAAAGAAAGGAGAAAAGATATATATCAAGGGTTGATAGAAACATAGTCATCAACGTTACCAGACATAACTCCCTACCAACAAGAGACTACAGTCTAGAAAGAATCTCAACTTCATCCACACAAAACCACCTATGGTCAACAATAGTTTTGAAAATAATAAATAAATAAATAAAAGTGACAGCAGCAATGATTTTCATGAAATGAGTTGTTGGTGCTTTTAAATACTAATTTTAAGATATTTAAGAGATAATACAAATGCATCTTTATCTTTTAGATTTAAAGTTTTTATTGCAAAAAGAAAAGGCAGATAAACTGTAAAAAAAGACTTCCAATATACTAATAATAGCACTTCCCGTTGGCATCCAAATGTACAGCGGATAACTGTCAATTGAACATAATCCTTAGAGGCAATGTATACAAAACAACTGCTTTACGGTGTTGAAACAACTAGGGGTACTATGTACCAAACTGAGTTGAACATTAATCGCTCAGCTTTGAATTGATATCTACTAAAGGTTCAAACTTGACCTGAGCCTTAAGAGGTTTGTGCTTGGCTCAATACATTTTTTTATGAGTTCACAACGGCTAGTGAAACTATTCTAGTAGTATGGCTTGCTAAGCTTCACTTATTTCCCTAATGTGCACCTTCAGAGGGGCCAATAGAATATTACCCACTGAGCAGGGTGTGCACTGAGGCCCCCACTCTTTTTTAAATTCAGATTATTTTATTTGAAATTTTTTTTAAAAAATAGATATATAAATAAGCCCGGCAGGCCTGTTTTCTATTATGAGCAAGAATTAAATTTCTATGCGGTAGAAGGCTTTTTATTGAGGGTAAGGTGTCCTCCATTTTGCTTCCCCAATATATTAGTGAAACTAATAGAATCAAGTCAATGGCCATTCATATAAGCAAACAGATAATTCACACACACATCTATATAAATAACGATACAAATTTCCAGAGTTAGACTTTGCAAACCCAAAATCATATTCTTCTAATGTCCCTCATTTGTTCTTCCAAGGCAAGCAATATTATTAATACAGCTTTTATTTACTTGTAAATTCCTCATCTTGGTAAAGAAAATACTAATTAATTTGGTCAAATACCTTCTCCTGCGCTTGGGAAGGTCTTGGTAGACGTTCAGCTTCAATATCATACTTAATAACCCTGAAACATTCAAGTCGTTCCTCCAAAAACAATGCATAAGTCCGTACCCAGCCAGAGCAATCCCAAGCTGAAAAAAAAAAAGAATTAAAAATAAAATAAAATAAAAAAATGAAAGGAATATCAAGAATTCAGAAGTACTGAATGCTATTAAATGGAGAACTAACACAACGATAGTTCAAATACATCAGTTAGAGCTAGCATTAACAACCAAAAGAAAGAGAATCAAAGAGATGAGTGTCTAGAAACTAACCAATTGGACTTGAATCATCCTTGAAGTTAGAAAGCTGGAGAATGCGTGTTCGTTGTGAGTAATTCAGTAGTTCTTCTCTGAAAGTAGGATCACCCTCCCTCAATAACCTATGGATGACTATCAGTGTTTTCAATGCCACCTGTTGAGCAAGAAGAAATGAGAGTAATATAAGCATCTTTATCCATAGGAGAATAATGAAGATAATGAGAAAAGCAAGTCGTCCAGTTGTATAATTCTCTTTTATAATCTTCAAGTATCAAATCTTAATAGTCTAACAATACACCACAAGACATGAAAAGTGTCCCCGCTAATAGAAAACGATGACATATTATCTTACACCACAAAACCAGTCCACGTTCCATATTTCAAATGAATGGACAACAGAAGAAACCCTTTATTTAACAATAATATAAAGAAGCCAAAAAACCATGTACCATTACTAATGACTCTCACTATCCTTGTTCACATATTATGCTTTAACGGTTAAATATACTAGCTTTTAGTCCTTTGCATTGCAACAAATCTTTGAAATTCCCAGACGTATGTTAAATAAATCTAGGGGAAAATACATTTTACCCCCTGAACTATCCACCCATTTGCACTTTGACCTCCAATGTTTAAAAAGTGACACTTGACTCCCCCCCCCAAACTTCCAAATTCTAGCAATTCGACCATTCTGACTTTTTTGACCGGCCACCCCAGTTGGGCCTAGGGGTGGCCGTGGCCCCAGACCGGACACCCCTTAATTTTTTATTTTTTATTTATTTTTTAAACTTGGGATAGGGGCATTTTAGGAAGAAAAAAAAGTGAGAATGGTCGGATTACAACAATTTGAATGTTTGGGGAGGGGGGGTCAAGTGTCACTTTTTAAACATTGGAAGTCAAAGTGCAAATGGGTGGATAGTTCAGGGGGGTAAAATTTATTTTTCCCATAAATCTAAGGAGAGCCAAACTTTTCATACATGCAGAAGCCATACCATTGGGACAATGTTGGATATCCGGAAGAAGATGAAAGCAAAATAGCAGAAGGTCTATTTGGCATAAAACACCCCTAGTTAAGAATGACATATCATAACATTTGTTTTTTAAGAACCCAATATACTTTCATTGGGAAATAAAATAAAAAATGGAAACTTCACTTTAAACCCCTGAAGTACCATGCGCATTTTGAGAAGACCTCTCTAAATTTTAAAAACTTTTAATTTCACCCTCTGAACTTTCAATTTGATGCAAAGTCCCCCTCCGTTAATTTTTAAACGTTAAAAGTGATAAAATGACCATTATACCCTTGACTTTTTATAAAATTCCAAATTTACCCTTATTTCCAAATTAAAAATTAAAAAATCACAAGGTGACCGTGGTAATCCTGTGACCCTTTTTCTTCTTCATTTTTTTTTTTTCGAGAGAAGAAAAATCGAAGGGTAATTTGGTCTTTTTAGGGATTTCCGTTAGGATTTAATGGCAAAAATTGGCGGATGGGTTAAATTGAATCAAAATGAAAGTTTGAGGGGTGAAATTGATAGTTTTTTAAATTTATGGGGGTCTTCTCAAAACGCATTGTAGTTCAGGGGTCCTTTGTGAAGTTTCCTCAAATAAAAATAAAAAAGAGCAAACAAATTTAACCAGAGCCGACATGTTTACATAAACTCAAATCAGCATAAAAAAACAAAAAGGGGCTAGACCACAGTAACCATCAACCAAATCAGCATGAATTGACCGCTGCCCAAAAAGAGCTAATACTTTATGCATCTCTTTTCACAAACCTTTGACATTACAACCCACAACTTGCAACCATACAGACCAAACACCTTCACTAAAAGAAGTTCACGCTACTAGAGAACTAGAGATACATCAAATTTGTGTTAAATGTGTTAGGTTTTCTATTTGAGTTGGCAAATTCATGTGTCAAAACATGGTATTTGAGTTGTAATGTTTAGTATTGCGTTAAGGGTTAAGTCAGCATAAAATTCGGTCCAAGAAATGAAAATTTCAAGTTTATGAATGTTGTAAGCACAAACCTAATCAAAGTAGGACAGTCATATCTTTTTATTCCGACATCAAATGAAGGCAATCTTGGTGGCATTGGAAAGCCGATTTAAAGGGCTACAACTTTGTATTTTACAAAAGTTTTACAATTCTGATGTTAAAATGTCAAAACAAACTGTCAATCGAAGTCTGAAAATCTAGTACAGAAAGGCTCGATTGTAATCTGGATCGAACGAACTTGCAACATGTTTTTACAGTAGCCGACTTAACTTTTAAAACCCAGGTTTCACCCTACCTATATAGGCCTATTGAGGCATGACTTTCAAAGAGAGAGAAATGCTACTATTCAGAAAACCTTAGAGAGAAAAACCAAACACGTTAAGCCTATTTTGTAACACCTCTCTCTTGTAGAAAACCTTCACCCACTAGAGTTTTCGGTTGCAGTGGACAAGGTTTGTTCGTAAAGGTGAGTCCTATAGAAGAAGGTCAGAGGTTTTGGAACCACTGCAGTGGGAGGTGAACCAGTCGTTTGCTGGGGTTGCAAGCTGATTTAGGGTTTACACAGGTTTTATAAGTTGACTAGTTGTAACAAGTCTTCTATCATGGACACCTTTGGGGTTGACCAGAGTGATTTTTCTTTTGAAGAACTATTTAAACGTTTCCACTTCATTACCAAAATCTCTTTGTGATTTGTTTTTAACGCATACTTTGATTTTAGTATTGATATATGTGGTGTTTGTCTTATTTACTATCTTGTTTGAAAATCAGAATTGTTTTAACTTGGGGTATAAAACGAATTTTTCAAAATGGACATGGTTCAAAATTTGGTGAGCATTATTCATTTGAAGAACGAGCTCTAATTGGCAATAGACAGTGAGTGGTCTAAAAAGCCAACAAAAGAACAAAGCAAATTTGGATGCAAAAATATTTCAAAGAGACACCCAACACTCATAAGACAACAATCTACCCAACTCTTAGGGTTAAAAAAGAAATTCAATCTTTCTAGCTTCTTTGCGGTTGCCTGAAGTTTCTCTTTCCTAGGTGCTTTTCTAATGGCCAGTCCATACTCAAAACTGACTAAAGCCCATATAAAATCAAAATTCAGCCACGCCAAATATCAGCACACCGTCGACTTCAATGACTTGGATAAGGTCTGACGACACTTAGATTGAAATCAAATTTTAGCTGTGCTCAAACCGGTTATTTGCACCACCAGAAAAACTTAACCCAGCCAAGCTGGCCTCATTTTTGGAAAGAGGCTCAAGCTAGAAGTTGATCACACAGATCAAACTTGAAGAAATCTCTAAATACCAATGATATTTTAACTCAATCATATCCATTTCCACATATCAGATCACACTCAAATCATGAGCAATTCATACCATTTATTCATTCTAATCCTGGTAAATATGGACATTCAGACCGAAAAGAGACCAAACACTGAGAGCTTTCACACTACGAAAAACAATATAGACTGATAATTTCCAAAGAACTCCATCCTCTCCACAACATGCTCATCCAAATTAATATGATTTATTTGATATCCCACAAGTTAATAAAGCCACCCAACCAACCAAATAAGCTCCAAAGTCAATATTGAATGAGCTACTACCATGGCTACATATTGGCCAACAGATACCATTATACAATAGAACAATCGGGTCCCCTCTGGTAATAATAGTTAGAGCATAAATGAAATTTAAAACTCGACTATGAGGTACAAGGCCCTAATAATTTCTACACGTCAATGGCAACAGGCCACCCTCTCATGCCATTAGCATCTTCCGATGGGCAGATTACATAGAGCACGGAGCAAGTATAAGTCACAATGCAGCAATAACCTTTCTCGCAGAAGACCCATCAAAGACAGTTTGAAAAATAAACAGGCAAAACTAGTTCTATCACTTGTTTATTCATTTGAAATGAATTGAATTTTTAAGTTCAAACCAAGACGAATTGAGCCCTCAAGGCCAATTTTCATCCCAAAGTTTGTCAAATGTCAAGCACAGCACAATATTTCAATATTCAAAGCTTCATGTTTTCGGAAATTCAGTTATTATATTCTGGTTCAGAAGTAGGAACCAAACCAAAAGCACTAACTCCACCCAAAAGATTATCCACAAATGCATTGAATAGAAAATTCAAGGCTCTACTTGCAAAGATGTATAACCTACTATTTACATTTTCAACAGTATCGGAATGCAAAGTTTCCAAGTAAATTAGATGCGAAAATGAAAAGGAATGTTGACACAATCACCAACAAACTTATCACATGCATTATCCATAAAATCGCAAACCGCCAAACTCAACAAACAAACATGCAACACGAATCAATTAGGCATAGCAATCGAAAACCATAAACAGTCAAATCCAGAAAGAAATTATACCGTCCAGTTACGCGTCTTGGCCAATCGCCGGGAAAGCGCATGAATGCAGTAAGCAACATCGGCTCGCGGGCGAATCGCTGAGGTGGCAATCAGAATCTCTGCAACATGAGTGAAAAAGAAAAATCACATATTGCAGACGAAATGGAAGAGGGGAGAAGATCTGTGAGAAGAATTACTCACTTCTGAGGTGCCTCTCTTTGGGCGGGCACTCGACGTGGTTCGTAGCTTTGACTATGGCCACATCCAAATCCTAAATTTAGGGAACCGATTTGAATATAGAAGTTGGAAAAAAAAAAAAAAAAATGGAACCGATTAAAAATAGGGGAAAGAGAGAGAGGGAGAGGGAGAGGAAAACCGCGTAATCGCTGTTGACATGGGCGAGGCCGACTTTGGTGGTGTCTTTGAGAGCGCCATAGGCTTTCCTCCATGTCTGTAGCGTCCCCATTTTTACCGCTCAGATCTCTCTTTCTCTCTCTCTACAAGAATCGGCTTACGTGGTTTCTACGCCTTGCTTTTCTCTCTCTCTCTCTCTCTAACTGTGTGTGGGGGGAGGGATGGTTGAGAGAGAGAGAGAGAAATTGATCAGCCAGCAAAGGGGGGAATGGGGGAAGTCGTTGCTATTCGTTTCTCTCTCTGTTTTTCCTAATGTCTTCTGATACCTTTTCTGAGATGGTTGGCAGAGAACGCATATTCCGATCAGGTTGACGTTAGCTTTTTTTTTTTTTTTTTTTGACGGCCCTCTTTCGGTGCCAATATTTGACTTCAACGCTGCGGTTAATAAATGAAATGAAATGAAATATGGTTTAACTTCCGTTTGTTTTGGCTTAAAAACGGAATGATTTTTTATAAAAACCAAAAAAAAAAAATGAAAAAAGATTTTTTAGAAAATAGTTTATTGACCTTTGATTTGTATGAAAAACGAGTGACCGCAAAAGATGGCTGGTGACTTCTGAAAACCTCTAACGGAATTTCGGCAAACTCCGACAGAGGTTCGTATAGAGGTTTGGCGATGGTTCGAAAAAGATTTGACACTAATTCAACAGTTTGAGAAGGATAAAGTTAAATTGGAAAAATCGTTTTATAATTTAAAAAACGAACTATTTTTTGAAAGTGAAGAAGTTTTTTTTGTCAAACCAAAAATAGTTTCGATTTGACTATAATTTTTTGTCACACCAAATACCTTACAAATATTTTACGCCAAAATAGATGGAGCCTTAGGTGTAAATAATACTTTTCTCCTACAAATTGGTGTCATTATTTTATAAGAGTAATGCTATATTCCATGCAAATATTTCACAAAGTATTTAGTTTCTTGAGTGTAGTAGTTAGATTATCATTTTTTAAGAAAAAAGAAAATATTCAATAGCCATTCGAGCCGGAGACGTCAGCATAATGAAATAAAAGCTTGATGAAAGTGTGTTATGTATCATTTATATACATTAATTAAGTACCAACACTATTTTCAAGTTGAGAAATGATAAAAATTATTTTACATCTCATCTTTCACCCACTTTCATATGATGAATAAATGAATCCATTATTAAATTTATATCATTTACGTAAAATATGAGTACATTTTCACTTTAATGACAATTTAATCACTTCACATACCCTTCCATCTAATTTAATGGTGAATTTGGTGAAACTTTTCGAATTGCACTTTTAATTAAAGTTATGGTAAGAAATGATACACTAGTAATAGTTTATGAAGGAAAAGTGTAATAATAAGTGATACTTTACGAAATAAAAAAAGTGTAATTAAAACCTTTAATATAGTTGTAAGATTATTGGTATACACCTCACACTCGCATCAAGGTAATCATAAGGAGGGAAAAAAAAAAAAAAAATCTCATAATCATTTTTTGACTTTGAGGGCTGCTAGGCATTCCAACATTTTTTTTTCCAAATGATCTGAACTCTATATTTATTTAAGAAAAAAAAATATAAATCTATTTATTTATTGAATTTCTAGCATTTTCCTTTGAAAAAAAGAAAATATAAATCTATTGAATAGACGAGATCATTTGGAAAAAATAATTTGAAAAAAAGTGTTGGAATGTTTAGCATTTTCCTTTGACTTTTAGTGGTCAATCGGTTGAATGACATGGTTGTAGTACCAATTTTGTATAATGGCACGAAAGAAAAAAACTTGTGACCTACTATATAAATCTCTTTCATCTACCAAAAATGGTACAATTTTTATTTAATTACGTCCATGCAATGAAACTAAAACAATGTTACTTAGCTCCTATCTTTGGTATGAAATCGGTACTTCCAATATATTCATTCCAAAATAATATTGGTATTGATAAGGACATGCCTACGAACTCAAGAATAATGTGCAATTTGGGGGGTTTACTATTTGGCAAAAGAGTAAAAAGGTGTTTGTTTGTACTTGAAGTGTATTGCAATTTTGCAGCTTTGTTAAGACATTTGACAATTGCGATCGCGGTCGATCAATCTCATATTAAAATTTTGAATAAAGTTTACAAATGCCCCTATAAATTTTTACGCGTTTTGAGAAGACGGATCAAAGTTTAAAAACTCTTAATTTCACATATTTTGAACTTTTAACTTGATGCTACCCGTCTGTTAGGGTTTGGTGTTTGTTTAAAATATATGAAATGACCTTTATACCCTTAAATTTTTATAAAATTTCAAATTTACCTTAATTTCTTTTAAACTGGGTTGGAGGAATTTTTTTCAACTTAATCTATAAAATTGACATATGTCCCTTGAACATGTTTAAGGGACACATGTCACTTTTATACACTAAGTTTTCCTCCAACCCAGTTTGAAGGAAAACTCCGTCTTTATATATATATATATATATATATATATAAAGAAACAAAAATTTGATAGTATTTTGGTATTTTTCATATCCTCCGTTAGGATTTAACGCCAAATTCGAAGGGGGTAGATTGCATCAAATTAAAAATTTGAATGATGAAATTGAGAGTTTTTTAATTTTGATAAGATTTTCTCAAAACACGTAAAAGTCTAGAGAGCCTAAGTGAAGTTAACTCTAAAAATTTTGAATGCTTATTTCTTGATGTGATAGTAAAATTTATTATTAAATGTTATATATAATAATTTTTAATGTTACATTAAAAACGAAACATTTAAAAATATGTATTGCACACCTATGAAATTAAATGCACATTTAAAAATATGTATTGCACACCTATGAAATTAAATGCTTGACTGATAAGATGGTACAAGGACCCTACATTTCACGTGTTTAGTTGATGTGCCAGGTGTTTTAAGGAATAAAGGGTATAGTTTAGAATTAAGGTCGCTTTTGCAGCCTGTTACCCTAATTGTGTTTTGGAACCTTTCCAAATCAGCAATTAAAAAAAAAAAACAATAGAATCTAGATTCGATTCCAAGTTTTCTTTTTTCATGTGGGCAGGTTTAAATTCTATGTCTACAGCCCAAAGACAGTTGTGTTACTAAGGTGTTAATTTTATTTTTCATGTTCTTTTCCATGAAGCTCCCTCCAGAATAGCAGTCTCTTTTGGCTGCCCCCGTCTCGTCATTGTAGGGGACGACTTCCTGCTTACCATCCTTGCTATAAAGGATCTCCACCTCTTCTTGGACCGGAACTCGGTGCTTGTTATTTTCGATATGCAACTCCAATTGTTTTCCATTCCAAATTGGGAAGCTGTAAAGATTTTCAGGTGTGCGAATATAGGTGCACACCTTGTAACTAGATGGGCCGCTTTTCACTTAATGTTCGAAAGTGTAGTGCCCAAATAATTAACTAGGCTTAGGTAGCTTAGTTAGAGGGTTAATTTAGACTTTTGGTCACTAGGAATACTTGGAAGGGCATTTTGGAAATTTTGGACTTTTTGACCGAACGTTCGCAGGGGGACCACGTGAACGTATGCCTGCCAACATGACACGAAAGTACGCCTGGCGATTGGCCGAACATTTGTTGACTTTTGGTTGACCACTAGATAATGCTCGAACGTACGATATAGCCTTTAGATCACTGAGTAAACAGTATGCGAATGTTCGCCCATATAGTACCGAATGTTCGCTTCTTTTCAGAACAGCCTTTACAGCACCCATAGCTTTTCCCACCTATAAATACTAACCCTTACCCATTTTCACCCTTGTGCCTTCTAGAGACCTTGTGTGAGTGTTTTTGTGAGTTTTGGTTGTTCTTGAAGAAGGAGAAGTTCTTGGAGGTCTTGCTTCAAGGAGGTAATCTTCAACTCTTAAGTTTCTCTTTATAGTCGTTATATTGCTTTTCTAGATTAGCTTAGTTGTTGATTTGGACTTTTAACTAGGTTATATCTTGAATCTTGATTTAAGCTCGGGTTAGTATTTTATTCTAGTTGAATGCATTTTCTTATGCATGGACACATTGCTTTAGGATAAGAGGTGCTAGAAATCCTTTTGATAGCCCCAAGACCAGTTCCGAAGGTTTAGGAGGACGTGTAGACCAAATGAGGTTCCACCTGAATCTTCTGGTCGAACAATCGGCCAGGGGACCGAACGCTCACCCAGAAGCGGCCAGGGGAACACCACTTGGTTCAGTCGTTCCGTAGCTTTTGTTTTCACGTCTTAGGTTCATTCTAGTTTGGACTTAAGTCTAATGTTAGGTTTTCCATAGATTTGGAGAACCCAGAACATTTGGAGGACTTTTCAAAGGATTTGTACGACCTAGGTGAGTTTTAACTCACATAATGATCGCCATTTATTTTCCTGCGTTGCGCGACTATTTTGTGTACTAAAACATGTATATTTACAACTCTCACAATATACACTTTGCTGCACCATGAACTCTATCATTTGTGAAAATATGTTATTTAATAAGATTACGACAATGAGATTTATAAAAGCATGCATGTAAAATACAGTTAAGACTAACTATATCGTAAGACATGATACACCGATACGTGCGGGATAACGGCCATGGACTTACTATACATGTTAACTTTATGGTCAAATGTGTGTTATATGGGCTTTGGATCCAATGGTTATTTGTGACCAGAGCAACTATTGCCTAATGGTTGGTTACTACAGGACGTACATTATTAGTAGCATGGGCCACCCGAGGTTGGACTCAATCGGGTTGCTAGTGTTATGGATGGTAGCGTACAATGGTCGGGGCACCAACATTGTATTATAAGTCCCTCGGGACAGCGCTAATCCTGCTGAGAACGTGTAATATCTTGGGTAGACTATATCTATATCGTATTTATGGATAACTGACATACCTAAAATGTTGCATTCTTTACCAAACGGAGTTCATCAATAAAATTGCATGGGTATTGTGTGTGTTACCTTTCACTAAGCCTTTGGACTTACCCATTTTTATTTTTCCTTTCATTATGTATAAATTGTGCGGTTTAGCTAGCATATAGGGAGATACCTTCGGACCGGATCTTGGTGATTGCTCAGGACTTGATCCAAGTCATTTTTTGAAGATATGGACTCGGTGTGGCTAAAGTCCATGTAGGACGATGGAGGAACTATCTGGGTAGAGATGATAGAGATAGTGATCATGTTTGCACTACTTAAGATTAAGCGTTAATCTTATTATCTTAAATATTAAAAAAAGTGTTGGGTTGTAATATTTTGATGATCGGTCTTTGACTATACATTTGATGACCTATTAATGATATGATGCTTTATCTTTACTTTGGTGATTGTACTTGTGATATTTAGTTATTGCTTTCTATTTTTGTAGTTTTAAAGTCTTCCGTTGTATTCTCCTGTTTATGAGAGATGTTGATCCCTGAGTCTTGTCTTGTGAGGGATGTAGACTGGGAGATAAATCATGGAGTTAATTACTAGTTAATTAATTTACACGGGGTGTTACAGGAAGCATTCCCGCTGTTACTCCTTTTCTTTCTTCTATGAAATTAAGTAGTGGCAAAGACCCTCTTTTGTAATTCAATTTTCCCGTTTCTCCTTTATTTGAATAGAAACAAAAATATATATATTTTTCATTTTAAACCATACATTGAAGAATAATGTTAATTTAATTATACAACTCTCATATAACTTGATGATATGGTAGTGTAAATTAATTATTGAATCTTCTAAGAAAAAAAGAACTTATTTTTTACAATGGCCTAGGAAAAAACACTAGCTACATCTATAGTATGACCCCAAAAGAACTTAGCCAATTTGAAGTTTTTCTAGAATTTCTTATAAAGTCAAATTTCATATAGTAACTAGGTAACGTGGGACTTATAACTTATAACTATTTCTATAAATCATCCACTCTATATGAGCTACTCTTTATCTTCTCAATTAGTCATTTTGGGGTGATAGCATATATGTAGTTAACGCTTTTCTTAAGGTTATTAGAAATAGTATCAGAGCCAGCTAGAAACGTCAGGCCATATGGTATTGGAACACTGCATGACATGGCCCTGGCGAGGATATCAGAAGTTTAAGCAGTGGAGTTTGTAACATTCCGACCTCATATTGAAAAGATGATGAATAGTCTATTCCTTTTGATCTGATAGTACATATGTGACTAGCCATTTTTCTTGGCTCATTACATCATCTCACTGAGAACCTTAGGACTAAGCAAGTGCAATTTACAAAAAAAAAAGAAAAAAAGAAAAAAAAGCAGTTGTTTTAGGATTTCTCACATGAACATTAAACTCAAAAAAAATGAGAAGAACTAAAATAAAAAGAACCTCACTACTGCCCCGGAAATGATTACTACTTGGAAAGTAATTCAAAGTGTATAAAAGAAAAGAAAGGCATGTGTATGGGAGGAAATGATTTCCATATCCATTATAGATGGCACAGGACAAAGGGTGACGAATAGTAGTACAGAAATTTGACATGGAACCCTAAATGATTATAGATCCCCTTCTTTTTTCATTTTTGCTTAACAAGGAAGAAAGTGGGGGATGACTCGAATGATGAACTCATATTTAAGACCCCATCTAATTATTAATTTGGTCCAAAATCTTGACACCATACCATACTGGGAATGGCTTTTTTTACTGCTTAGTAATTACAATATCTTTAATGAATATCAAGATAATCTTCTATTTAAGCTTGTTCTAATGACTGATTAATGGCCGCCTTTGTTAGATGGGACTAGGATCTTTTCCAGTTTAAATGAACGAGAGAGTATTCGGTCCTTTATATTATCACAAGGACAAAATTGTCAAAAAATATATCAAATGACAATTATGTCTTTGTGATATAAAGAACTAGACTAAACTGGAGATGATCTATTTGCTATTAGATGGCGAGCTACAAAATTGGCTTCCCTTTTGATGTGCCTCACAGACCATGAATGGAGACTACTTAGCACAATCTTCACATTATCAATAAATTGTCCATACCGACGGATTAGGCTTTGCTGTAATTTTTCAAAAGTTCAGATTTAGTTTCAAGTGTTTCATAAAAAAGAGATATAAGTAAAATTAAATCTCTGGATCCTTAAAAAATTACAGCCGGTGCTGTAACCATTTTTTTTTTTCATTAACCTTTTTATTTATTTATTTATTTTCATGCCAATCATTCAATCAAAGACCATATATTTTTTTTTCATTAACCTTTTTTTTTTTTTTTTTTTCATACCAATCATTCAA
>NC_081544.1:19392994-19399753 GCF_901000735.1 Corylus avellana
CAAAAAAAAAAAATGAAAAAAGATTTTTTAGAAAATAGTTTATTGACCTTTGATTTGTATGAAAAACGAGTGACCGCAAAAGATGGCTGGTGACTTCTGAAAACCTCTAACGGAATTTCGGCAAACTCCGACAGAGGTTCGTATAGAGGTTTGGCGATGGTTCGAAAAAGATTTGACACTAATTCAACAGTTTGAGAAGGATAAAGTTAAATTGGAAAAATCGTTTTATAATTTAAAAAACGAACTATTTTTTGAAAGTGAAGAAGTTTTTTTTGTCAAACCAAAAATAGTTTCGATTTGACTATAATTTTTTGTCACACCAAATACCTACAAATATTTTACGCCAAAATAGATGGAGCCTTAGGTGTAAAGAATACTTTTCTCCTACAAATTGGTGTCATTATTTTATAAGAGTAATGCTATATTCCATGTAAATATTTCACAAAGTATTTAGTTTCTTGAGTGTAGTAGTTAGATTATCATTTGTTAAGAAAAAAGAAAATATTCAATAGTCATTCGAGCCGGAGACGTCAGCATAATGAAATAAAAGCTTGATGAAAGTGTGTTATGTATCATTTATATACGTTAATTAAGTACCAACACTATTTTCAAGTTGAGAAATGATAAAAATCATTTTACATCTCATCTTTTACCCACTTTCATATGATGAATAAATGAATCCATTATTAAATTTATATCATTTACGTAAAATATGAGTACATTTTCACTTTAATGACAATTTAATCACTTCACATACCCTTCCATCTAATTTAATGGTGAATTTGGTGAAACTTTTCGAATTGCACTTTTAATTAAAGTTATGGTAAGAAATGATACACTAGTAATAGTTTATGAAGGAAAAGTGTAATAATAAGTGATACTTTACGAAATAAAAAAAAAGTGTAATTAATACCTTTAATATAGTTGTAAGATTATTGGTATACACCTCTCACTCGCATCAAGGTAATCATGAGGAAAAAAAAAAAAAAAAATCTCATAATCTTTTTTTGACTTTGAGGGCTGCTAGGCATTCCAACATTTTTTTTTCCAAATGATCTGGACTCTATATTTATTTAAGAAAAAAAAATATAAATCTATTTGTTTATTGAATGTCTAGCATTTTCCTTTGAAAAAAGAAAAATATAAATCTATTGAATAGACGAGATCATTTGGAAAAAAGAATTTAAAAAAAAGTGTTAGAATGTCTAGTATTTTCCTTTGACTTTTAGTGGTCGATCGGTTGAATGACATGGTTGTAGTACCAATTTTGTATAATGGCACGAAAGAAAAAAACTTGTGACCTACTATATAAATCTCTTTCATCTACCAAAAATGGTACAATTTTTATTTAATTACGTACATTCAATGAAACTAAAACAATGTTACTTAGTTCCTATCTTTGGTATGAAATCGGTCCAATATATTCATTCCAAAATAATATTGGTATTGATAAGGACATGCCTACGAACTCATGAATAATGTGCAATTTGGGGGGTTTAGTATTTGGTAAAAGAGTAAAAAGGTGTTTGTTTGTACTTGAAGTGTATTGCAATTTTGCAGCTTTGTTAAGACATTTGACAACCCGTTGATAAATCTGTTATTAAAATTTTGGATTAAGTTTACAAATGCCCTATAAACTCTTACGCACATTTTGAGAAGACGGATCAAAGTTCAAAAACTCTTAATTTCACATCTTAAACTTTTAATTTGAAGCAATATACCTGTCTATTAGGGTTTGGCGTTTGTTTAAAATATATGAAATGACCTTTATACTCTTAAAATTTTTATAAAATTTCAAATTTACTTTAATTTCCTCCAAACTGGGTTGGAGGAATTTTCTTCAACCTAGTTTATAAAATTGACATGTGTCCCTTAAACATGTTTAAGGAATACGTGTCACTTTTATAGATTAGGTTGAAGGAAATTCCTCCAACTTAGTTTGAAGGAAAACTATGTCTTTAATTATGTATATAAAAATAAAAAATAAAAAATAAAAACCAAAAATTTGAGAGTATTTTGGTTTTTTTTTTTTTTTCATATCATCTGTTAGGATTTAACGCCAAATCCTAAGGGATGTGATAGATTGCATCAAATTAAGAATTTGAATGATGAAATCGAGATTTTTTTTTTTTTTTTTTTTTTTTTTAACTTTTAACTTTGAGAATGTCTTCTCAAAACGTGTAGAAGTCCAAAGAACCTAAATGAAGTTAACCCTAAAAATTTGAATGCTTATTTCCTGACATGATAGTAAAATTTATTATTAAATGTTATATATAATAATTTTTAATGTCATATTAAAAACGAAAGATTTAAAAATATGTATTGCACACCTATGAAATTAAATGTTTGACTGATAAGATGGTACAAGGACCCTACATTTCACGTGTTTAGTTGATGTGCCAGGTGTTTTAAGGAATAAAGGGTATAGTTTAGAATTAAGGTCGCTTTTGCAGCCTGTTACCCTAATTGTGTTTTGGAACCTTTCCAAATCAGCAATTAAAAATAAATAAATAAATCTAGATTCGATTCCAAGTTTTCTTTTTTCATGTGGGCAGGTTTAAATTCTATGTCTACAACCCAAAGACAGTTGTGTTACTAAGGTGTTAATTTTATTTTTCATGTTCTTTTCCATGAAGCTCCCTCCAGTGAAGGGGACGACTTCCTGCTTACCATCCTTGCTATAAAGGATCTCCACCTCTTCTTGGACCGGGACTCGGCGCTTGTTATTTTCGATATGCAACTCCAATTGTTTTCCATTCCAAATTGGGAAGCTGTAAACATTTTCAGATGTGCGAATATAGGTGCACACCTTGTAACTAGATGGGCCGCTTTTCACTTAATGTTCGAAAGTGTAGTGCTCAAATAATTAACTAGGCTTAGGTAGCTTAGTTAGAGGGTTAATTTAGACTTTTGGTCACTAGGAATACTTGGAAGGGCATTTTGGAAATTTTGGACTTTTTGACCGAACGTTCACAAGGGGACCACGTGAACGTATGCCTGCCAACATGACACGAAAGTACGCCTGGCGACTGGCCGAACATTTGTTGACTTTTGGTTGACCACTAGATAATGCTCGAACGTACGATATAGCCTTTAGATCACTGAGTAAACAATACGCGAACGTTTGCCCATATAGTACCGAACGTTCGCTTCTTTTCAGAACAGCCTCTACAGCACCCATAGCTTTTCCCACCTATAAATACTAACCCTTACCCATTTTCACCCTTGTGCCTTCTAGAGACCTTGTGTGAGTGTTTTTGTGAGTTTTGGTTGTTCTTGAAGAAGGAGAAGTTCTTGGAGGTCTTGCTTCAAGGAGGTAATCTTCAACTCTTAAGTTTCTCTTTATAGTCGTTATATTGCTTTTCTAGATTAGCTTAGTTGTTGATTTGGACTTTTAACTAGGTTATATCTTGAATCTTGATTTAAGCTCGGGTTAGTATTTTATTCTAGTTGAATGCATTTTCTTATGCATGGACACATTGCTTTAGGATAAGAGGTGCTAGAAATCCTTTTGATAGCCCCAAGACCAGTTCCGAAGGTTTAGGAGGACGTGTAGACCAAATGAGGTTCCACCTGAATCTTCTGGTCGAACAATCGGCCAGGGGACCGAACGCTCACCCAGAAGCGGCCAGGGGAACACCACTTGGTTCAGTCGTTCCGTAGCTTTTGTTTTCACGTCTTAGGTTCATTCTAGTTTGGACTTAAGTCTAATGTTAGGTTTTCCATAGATTTGGAGAACCCAGAACATTTGGAGGACTTTTCAAAGGATTTGTACGACCTAGGTGAGTTTTAACTCACATAATGATCGCCATTTATTTTCCTGCGTTGCGCGACTATTTTGTGTACTAAAACATGTATATTTACAACTCTCACAATATACACTTTGCTGCACCATGAACTCTATCATTTGTGAAAATATGTTATTTAATAAGATTACGACAATGAGATTTATAAAAGCATGCATGTAAAATACAGTTAAGACTAACTATATCGTAAGACATGATACACCGATACGTGCGGGATAACGGCCATGGACTTACTATACATGTTAACTTTATGGTCAAATGTGTGTTATATGGGCTTTGGATCCAATGGTTATTTGTGACCAGAGCAACTATTGCCTAATGGTTGGTTACTACAGGACGTACATTATTAGTAGCATGGGCCACCCGAGGTTGGACTCAATCGGGTTGCTAGTGTTATGGATGGTAGCGTACAATGGTCGGGGCACCAACATTGTATTATAAGTCCCTCGGGACAGCGCTAATCCTGCTGAGAACGTGTAATATCTTGGGTAGACTATATCTATATCGTATTTATGGATAACTGACATACCTAAAATGTTGCATTCTTTACCAAACGGAGTTCATCAATAAAATTGCATGGGTATTGTGTGTGTTACCTTTCACTAAGCCTTTGGACTTACCCATTTTTATTTTTCCTTTCATTATGTATAAATTGTGCGGTTTAGCTAGCATATAGGGAGATACCTTCGGACCGGATCTTGGTGATTGCTCAGGACTTGATCCAAGTCATTTTTTGAAGATATGGACTCGGTGTGGCTAAAGTCCATGTAGGACGATGGAGGAACTATCTGGGTAGAGATGATAGAGATAGTGATCATGTTTGCACTACTTAAGATTAAGCGTTAATCTTATTATCTTAAATATTAAAAAAAGTGTTGGGTTGTAATATTTTGATGATCGGTCTTTGACTATACATTTGATGACCTATTAATGATATGATGCTTTATCTTTACTTTGGTGATTGTACTTGTGATATTTAGTTATTGCTTTCTATTTTTGTAGTTTTAAAGTCTTCCGTTGTATTCTCCTGTTTATGAGAGATGTTGATCCCTGAGTCTTGTCTTGTGAGGGATGTAGACTGGGAGATAAATCATGGAGTTAATTACTAGTTAATTAATTTACACGGGGTGTTACAGGAAGCATTCCCGCTGTTACTCCTTTTCTTTCTTCTATGAAATTAAGTAGTGGCAAAGACCCTCTTTTGTAATTCAATTTTCCCGTTTCTCCTTTATTTGAATAGAAACAAAAATATATATATTTTTCATTTTAAACCATACATTGAAGAATAATGTTAATTTAATTATACAACTCTCATATAACTTGATGATATGGTAGTGTAAATTAATTATTGAATCTTCTAAGAAAAAAAGAACTTATTTTTTACAATGGCCTAGGAAAAAACACTAGCTACATCTATAGTATGACCCCAAAAGAACTTAGCCAATTTGAAGTTTTTCTAGAATTTCTTATAAAGTCAAATTTCATATAGTAACTAGGTAACGTGGGACTTATAACTTATAACTATTTCTATAAATCATCCACTCTATATGAGCTACTCTTTATCTTCTCAATTAGTCATTTTGGGGTGATAGCATATATGTAGTTAACGCTTTTCTTAAGGTTATTAGAAATAGTATCAGAGCCAGCTAGAAACGTCAGGCCATATGGTATTGGAACACTGCATGACATGGCCCTGGCGAGGATATCAGAAGTTTAAGCAGTGGAGTTTGTAACATTCCGACCTCATATTGAAAAGATGATGAATAGTCTATTCCTTTTGATCTGATAGTACATATGTGACTAGCCATTTTTCTTGGCTCATTACATCATCTCACTGAGAACCTTAGGACTAAGCAAGTGCAATTTACAAAAAAAAAAGAAAAAAAGAAAAAAAAGCAGTTGTTTTAGGATTTCTCACATGAACATTAAACTCAAAAAAAATGAGAAGAACTAAAATAAAAAGAACCTCACTACTGCCCCGGAAATGATTACTACTTGGAAAGTAATTCAAAGTGTATAAAAGAAAAGAAAGGCATGTGTATGGGAGGAAATGATTTCCATATCCATTATAGATGGCACAGGACAAAGGGTGACGAATAGTAGTACAGAAATTTGACATGGAACCCTAAATGATTATAGATCCCCTTCTTTTTTCATTTTTGCTTAACAAGGAAGAAAGTGGGGGATGACTCGAATGATGAACTCATATTTAAGACCCCATCTAATTATTAATTTGGTCCAAAATCTTGACACCATACCATACTGGGAATGGCTTTTTTTACTGCTTAGTAATTACAATATCTTTAATGAATATCAAGATAATCTTCTATTTAAGCTTGTTCTAATGACTGATTAATGGCCGCCTTTGTTAGATGGGACTAGGATCTTTTCCAGTTTAAATGAACGAGAGAGTATTCGGTCCTTTATATTATCACAAGGACAAAATTGTCAAAAAATATATCAAATGACAATTATGTCTTTGTGATATAAAGAACTAGACTAAACTGGAGATGATCTATTTGCTATTAGATGGCGAGCTACAAAATTGGCTTCCCTTTTGATGTGCCTCACAGACCATGAATGGAGACTACTTAGCACAATCTTCACATTATCAATAAATTGTCCATACCGACGGATTAGGCTTTGCTGTAATTTTTCAAAAGTTCAGATTTAGTTTCAAGTGTTTCATAAAAAAGAGATATAAGTAAAATTAAATCTCTGGATCCTTAAAAAATTACAGCCGGTGCTGTAACCATTTTTTTTTTTCATTAACCTTTTTATTTATTTATTTATTTTCATGCCAATCATTCAATCAAAGACCATATATTTTTTTTTCATTAACCTTTTTTTTTTTTTTTTTTTCATACCAATCATTCAATCAAAGAATACTGTTCAACAGACCTTAAAATTAACTTTCCTCACAAATTTTTTTTTTTTTAAAAAAAAGAAAAAA
>NC_081544.1:19399853-19414280 GCF_901000735.1 Corylus avellana
TATTGGTCCTACTTAAAAAAAAAATGTTTCTAAAACCAAATTCTCTTAATTTCAACTAAATAAAAATAGATATTGAATTAAAAAAGGTCAACACAATTTTGGTGGGGAGAGTAATTGATGAAGAAATGCTATAAATATATACGAACAGAAACAGACAGACCTGTAATCAAAATTGGCACGCAACAGATATGATGTGCCTTGCACAATTAAATGTGAAAATTTATATTAAAGTTTTAGTTTAATTTATTAATTGTGGCACTTCCAATATTTGTTCAAAAGACATGGCTATTGATCGAGTCCCCCCTCTTGTGCCAAAAGAGTTTCTAGTGTTTATTATGAAACTTTACTTACTCTTTTAAATTATCATGCCATTTGTAACGTTCTTCCTAAATTTAAAAAATTTGAAATGTGGGATTTTAATTTTTTTAGCCACTTTTAGTTATCCCCTGAAGTTTAAAAATTTTCGTTTAACTTAAACGGCTAACGTGAAAAATGTCTGTTAAAAAAAAATAATAGTAAAAATTTGTAGCTAATTGTAACACCATACCCAATGACATACAATATTGTCTACTTTTGGTTCCCCCGAATTAGACTTTCCAAGAAGTCACTCATCCTGGTACTATTATCGCAGAAACACGCTTAACTGCAAAGTTTTGATGGGTTCATGACTATCATGGCTTTAAAATACATTGTCATTAAGGATGTAAGTATACATACAAGCACATCTTCATCTCCATACCCAGACGATGTGGGACGCTACACTAATTTTTTTCCATTAAGAATGGATAAGTGATGTTTCCCCTATTTCTAATGCATCAGGGATAGCTCATAGTCCGGTGACGACTGATCCAAGGGGGTAGGCTTAGTGACAAGGGGGATTATTTGTAAGTGGTTTGGTAAAGCCATGAAGGAGAGGTTATAGGTTCTTTATGGATACGATGTTAAGAGGACGAGATTCAAGCCCAAGCTCGGGGCTAGGCTATGGATTGACTTGTCTTGAGAGAGCAGTTATTGATCTCCTGCATTATGAACCCGTCAAAACTCCTCTTGAATGGTATCCTTAAGGTTAAGTTGCTACTATAGTTACGTCCATGTAAGGAGTTTTAGCTTTTGGTTGCCCCCCAACCCTTTTTGCTTGTCTTGAGAGACCGGTTGCTGATCTCCTGCATTGTGGACCCAACAAAGCTCATCTTGAATGGTGTTCTTAATTACTAAGGTTAATATGTTACTATAGTTACGTCCATGTAGGGAGTTTTGGCTTTTAGTTGCCCCCAACCCATTTTGCTAAAAAAAGGAACATAAAAAAAATGTCATGGTCTGGTGCAAAATTGCTTGCTATCATTTGTTAAAGAGTATAATGGCCTCCTAGAGGCCATTTAAGTCACTTCCAGTTTAGATTGCTTTCAAAAGGTAATGAAGAGATGAAGAAGACTAGACTGCTCAGTCACCTCAGTTCCACTTTAAATTGCCAGAGGCTCCTAACAAGACAAGATTGCATGATCTTGCTTTGCTGATTTTCTTCCAACATAATGAATGATATTGGAACTGATGTGGCTCATCATTTTTGAGTAATTTGTTGTATTCTTTGGAGATTGAAACCCATTTCAATTATTGAAGTTTTTTTGTTTTTTTTTTGCGCACTAATAGTATTGTTTGTGAATGTTGAAGAACATCTTTGTCTGTTGGTTACTGATATGCATTCCACGGCTGCCCTGAAGAGGCCATGGCCAGTGCACTGGGTAAAGAAGCAGCAAGAATGCAAGAGCAGTATTTTCACATATAATATACCATTTGGTCTAAAAGAACCTTCCGAACTAGAAATTACTAGTTATTTGGTATTGAATTGTTAAGTGTGACTGAAATTACAAGGAATTGATATTGAAATTATTAAAAAGGATTGAAATTACGAGTAAATGATGATGCCTAAAATCAATGCATCAACTTCATAAACGATAGCCTGATTAAGGATCTTAATGGCAATTTCACAACATAGTGAGCTTCTTGCTTGCCAAACCGAGTTTGCTATACAAAAATTACCAATTACAGAACTTGTATTGCCAAGAAGCGGCAACTGAGTTCTTAACACAATCGTTATACATGGAAATGCATGACTTATATTGATATCATAAGATGGAAGTAACTCCAAATATCTCAAAATCCACATTTCGAAGTTGTAAAGCAAGAAGTGTACATTGTTAGGCAATTGATGGAGCCACTTTCCACTTACTGGAGAAGCCATTCAGAAGCAGTGATCTTGCTGTCTAAGAATTTCAAGTTAAAATTGGAGTCTGAACTCCAACTGACATGTTCTTCACATCAGCAGGTCATCCAGAATTGGGGTACTGAACGGTAGCTTGATAACCCCAGAGGCCATAAGGAGAGACAAAGTCCAAATTGGTAGCATCCATTGAAATACAAACATGAAAATCTTTTTCCCTGAAATAATGGGGAAATGTTAATATAAGGTCAATCACAAGACCCCCTATGTTGCTCAAACATGTTAATTCCTATAATGATGAAGGCTGAGTTTGGAAAATCCCCCCTCTCCTTTTTCATTTCTCCCAAAAAATTCAAACTCCTTTCTTCACATCACCAAACAACTTTTTTTTTTTTTTTTCATAAAAAATTCAAAACTCTTTTCACATTTATATCATATCAATCAATTCTTATTACTATTCAAACAAAATAAAAATAAGAAAAAGCTTTCCCAAATATTTGGGATATTCTTCTGAATTTGTTGCGCTTTTTAATCTTTGTCTAAGGTGATCCTTTATTGTATACTGTTTGGACACTTGCACCTCACTTTGTGACCTTTATTTATTTATTTATTTTATTTTTATGTCGGGGAACCTCTTTAAGGCAGGACCCTTCGGACCCACCCCTGCAGAATAAACCTCAGTCACTTTGTGACCTTTATTAAATTGAAATTTCTTTATATTCTGCAACAAACTAGTCAGGAGATACAACATTTATCAAACAGCTTACAATATAGCCATGCACAATCATTTAGGAAAACTGTTCTGTGGAGAAAAATGCATAAACCTTGACAATGCTTGTGCTCTTGCTGTTGTGAGCGCATTTATGAGTACTGAGTCTCATATTAAGAAAGTATAGAGAAAATGAGTAGTTAAATATACTTAATGGACCCAAGCCCATTAGTTTAGGTTTTTTCGCTGATTGGTGTTCAAATATGTATATTAATGTACTATTTGTTTAAAACTCCCTAATCGTTTATCTCACCAACAAGTAGTATTAGAGCTATGGTTCGCTTCCTAGGAAAAATGTCTGGATGCGTCTGGTTTAGAGTTGCGTTTTGTGGCCTTCTAGCGCAATTCTCGATGCGAGACACTCTTAGAAATGTAAAAAGACTTACAAGCGAGTTACTTATTGTTATGTTGAGACCAGATCTCTCATTTCCTTTTCAATGTTAGCCTTTTGGATAAACTGGATGTCCATATGAGCAATAGAATGGCCAAGAGGTAACAAAATATGAACTTTTACTCGATAACCTAAACCACAATCCTCACTAGAATATCAAGTTTAACTACAGAATCTGATAAAGGTCATACCAATTGTTGAGGAAGAATCAGGCATCAATAATTCAACTGCTCATTCCAATCGCAGCGCAACAATATGAATTAGGTGTGCTTTTGAATATGGATTTTTGCAGAGTGTTATAGATAATAATGTTCCTTTAAACTCTGAACCTTCCTTGAGCTGCAAACTAATTTATTGACTCAAATAGCCTAAACAATTTAAATCTATGACCACCAAAACAAAGCTAAATCCGAACCCATCTATTAAAATACCTTTTCATTGCCAACAAATGGCAAAACCCATTAGAACTGAGCTCACAAAAACTCAAAAGAACAGTTCAATTATTCCTATTTTCTTTTATAACAATATTCACTAGCACAGTAAAGCTAAATCTATAAATCAAACAAGCATTAGACATCAAAAGATTATCCTGCTGAACTGAGCCACAAAGTTTTACTAACTAAAATTTAAGTGGGTACTCTTATTTATTGAGTAAAAGATAATAAAAACTTCAAATAATAATAATGAAGTTGAATAATGATTACCAGAGGCTCGAAACCTGCTCTCGGTGGAAGTGACTAGCCACTCTCCCGTCTCACGGAGCTTCTTCTCGACCGGCCCTTCAAACTTTCCAGTAAAACTCATCGACATGAAGTCGAAGTTGGCCACTTCTTCTTCCTTCAATTCACTGATTATTGCAAAAAAGAAACGTCAAATTTTCAGAACCACATAAACATTATATTACCTATTTACCTACATATAATCAACAACAAAACTTCAAAAACAAACAACAATTTTGCTGGATTTGTGGAGAAGGAAGAAGTGGGACTGGGACATGCCTGGCATCAATGTCGCGGTACCTTCCGGCACCGATAGCTCTTTCTATTTCGGCGATGGAGGGCCGTTGTCGTTTGTTCTGCTGCTGCTGCTGCTTTTTTGGTAGAGACGTTATGGGTTTTGTTGTGTGCATGAGAGGTTTAATGGGATTTGTTTGGATCGTCGTCGGAGGAGGAGAGTCATTAGTGGGGAGAGAGGCAAGAGCTAGAGGTTTGGTTATGGAAACGCAGGATAAGCAATACATGGTTTCTGTGTCCGCTACTTTCACTTGAGGCGTTGGACAATGGATTGGATATTGCTTCTCATTCTCCAACATAAACTGCCAAGCCAAAAAAAAAGCAGCTAATTGAAATGAAAATATCTTGCTTAGAAATTTTTTTAAAAGAGAAATCTATCTGAAAATAGAGCAATGTTAGAAACAAAACTCTTGTCCTCTCCTCAAGTAAAATGGATTTTAAAATTATCTTTTAATTTCCAATGACTCAAATTTTGATTCAATAGTAATTTTAAAAGTCTAATCACTTTTTTTTTTTTTTTTTTGAAAAATTTGAACTTTATTCATCTTCAAAAAAATAATATAGAGCGTGAAAACTCTAAACATATCAAGAGCATATAACTCTAAGAAACAAGAGCACTTTGTTCTAAAATTATAACGTCACAGATATCCTCCGGTATTTCTTCGATCCACGCCTTATCTATGACCTATTGCTTTGGCGAGTCCATGAGCCGCCCAATTTGCTTCTCTTTGAGTATGCCGAATTTGCCAGTGTCGTAACCTGTTTAACACCACTTTGACATCTGCAAGCACTTGCCCATATTTGTTCCAATTTTGATCATTTACATTGAGTGCCTTTGCAACCTTTAGTGGGACAAAAGATAAACAAAAGTCTTCATTCTAGTATTACTCGTTGTCTCGAATCACATCTTACGTTTAAGAATGAGAGCTATAGATGCGTCTAACCTTTTTCTTTCTCACACTTATGTTATGTTAACTAACCGACATAACTTGTTTTAAGTGGCTTACATGTCAACTAGTGTACAATAGTATGATATATGGACGTAACGAATAGACATCCTTCATCAAGTTTAAGGTTGAGTGGAGGAGGTTAAGGTCCTAACCTTTACCACGTAAGAGGCTATATAATGTGGATGAGGTGTTACTCCGTAAAAATATGTACTTTCCTAGGAACAAGATTTTTTTTTTTTTTTTTTGGCATCTTTAAAGATAATGAGCGGAGCCTGCAGCCTAATTTGACTTGAAACGAAAAACAAATCAAGTCTAAACATAGTAAGAATTGACAAATTGAGAGCTCTTTCTTAATTCTCTGAGTGGTAGTGCATGGCCATTTTTAGTTGGTTGAGCAATTTGTCTAGTTAATTCCGTCAACAAATGAGACCTCAGCATGTTACCTAGCAAATCTATATTGAAATTTTGAGAATAACAATGTCTAAGGTATGAGAAAGGCAAACTCTACAAGACAGTTTAGCATGTATTGAACTAAACAATATCACTATGATCTCCATGTAAACTATCCAGTTGGTTTACTGAGTTGAGCAAAAAGGATATCAGTACAATTGCTCCTACAAAAATACGTATCTTTTTACCAACTTCTTGGTCTAATTGTAGCATTTGCGTAGGGTAACATCAAGTAGGTAAAGTCCTCAACAAATGAATTGCTCGTGGCCACTGTGGCCTCTGAGAAAGTACAATTCTCCTCAATGCCGGCACAGCTCCAGCAGCTATAATTGCAGAATGATTCTCACTGTTCATGCTTAGATTATACAGAATTGCCAAACCTGCTTCAACACCCCTCTCACTTCCTTCTTCAATCAGTTTTACCAATGGAAATATTCCACCCTTAGCAGCAATAGCTTGAGTTGAATCCACCACCCCTTCAGAAATTATTCTGTTCAGCTCCATTACTGCAGCTTCCTGTACTTCCTGAGAGACAGAGGTTTTCATCTGCTCTATAAGTCTTGGGATGGTCTCATAAAGAGTTACCTCCATGTTGATTGGATTCTCAAAATCAAAACTGCGACCAGAAATAGAGCTGACTTTAACTAGGGCAGCAGCAACCCAATCTTTTTTGTGAAGGGGGATGTTTGATTTTAGGATTTCTCGGAGCAAATTAGTGAAATGGGTGGAATTTATATTTTGGCAAAAATGCTGAGAGTCGAGCAGCTTTGTTAATAATCGGGATGCTGCAGAAATTGCAAGACTGGCTTCTTCAAGATCAAGAACATATTTTTCTGGCGGCTGGTCTTCTGCATCAGAATCTATGTCTGCCAAATGTAAGATATACACAAACACACTTAAGGCCTCAATCAATGATTACTGCATAAATTATCATGCGTCTCAAGAAAAATGTATGAGCGAAAATTATGATTTCCAGAAGATTTCCAAGGGAATGTTATGATAAAGAACAAACATGTATGAGTTGGTTACCGTAAATCTTGAATTACAGAAACCAAGAGAAACCAAAAATAGAGTTGGAACTTTCTCCTAACTCAGGTTTCATGACAAACAAAAGATCAGGCAATGGTAGGACCTAAATCAGAATTGTGGTCCACCTTATTCAGATGATGATTGGACAATCCAATCAACACGAGCAGCGAACATAGTGAATTCATTTCATCTCTTCTTTTTCTTCATATTAAACTTCCGTTGGCAACTAAATGCATGCACCAGGTTTTCAAAAATTACAATGATGATGACGATGCTAATTAGAATCACAACTATAAAGATGATTAAGGACATTGTGAAAGTAAAAGGGTCATTTCTTTTTTCTTTTTCTTTTTTAATCTAAATGAGTTACTCAAGTTGGATGAGATGAAATACAATCAAATTTTCTTTAAAGCAATTCAAGTCTTAGTAATGAAGGAAATTGTTTCCCATACCTTTCAGAACTTTTTGTTGGAAAACAGCATCCAAACCTGATTCAATATCTACTGAAATGATCGAGTTCATGCTTGGGTCAATAATTGCCACAAACTCAAGAATCGAAGCCGCTTTTCTTTGTAAACTTGGGGATGAGGTCTTTAGAACCTCCACAAGGCGAGCAATGAAAGCAGTATCCACCACATCTTCCCTGTAATTGGTTTCCAGGATAAGAATACCATGTCAATGAAACTTGTGTGTTAGAAATAAACCTTTAAACTAGCTTTAGTTCAGGCATACACACAGAAATACCGACAAAGGAAAGGAAAATGAAAAATAAGTAAAGAAAGGAAGAGAGAGAATAGTGTTCTCTTGAAAGTTGGCACCCATCCAGTATCTCTGGTTACAATAAAATCAATGAAATCAAGGGATCAAAACCACAACAACAATGCCTAGCAATCCCCCAACTTTGGTATAAGCTCTTTTAGAGGGGAAAAAAAGGAACAATACCTCAGATCCTCCCTAGATCAGGAAGTTTCTTATCTGGACCAGCCAGCCACTCAAAATAGATATGTTCCCAGCAGAAGACTCATGGCAGAATTCATTTGGAGTTGCCATGGCCCAGCCTTGTTATTGCCAGGGTAAGTCCAGGTTTGCCCAATATGCTGGTTGAGTGTTTAATTTAAACATACCTTTGAAGTGTCTGCTAATAGTGACATTAAATCTATATTATAACTGTTACAATAAACAGGTTGATGTGTTGGCTGGATAATAAATGGCGCTACATTAGGGTTAAGCAGAAGAATATGACACAGAGATGATACCTCCAACGTGGCCAAAATTGTTGACAGAACAAAAATTAAAAAGAAAAAGAAAAAGGAAGATACAACCAAATTTGAGAGAAAATAACAGCTTGTAGTTATAAAAGTCAAGCTTCTGTAAGGACTAGAGGACCATGACACAACTTATGCTATAAAAAGATTATGTATTACATCAACATCATGAGGTTGTATATCAGAAGTAGGGTTGTAATCAAGTCGAATCGAACCAAATATTAAATGTTCAAGCTTGGTTCATTTAATTTTATTTCGAACACAAGCCGAGCTCAAGTTTATCACCAATCCTAATCTGTTCAAGCTCGGTTCATTTATTTTTTGAATGAACTCGAGCTTGTTCACGAGTTGCTCAGTTAATTTAATCATTCTTTTCATAAAGTAATATCATGATTATTTATTTTTTTATAAATCCATACTAATCATTAGTTAATTAATTATTCTTAAGAATTTATCATTTGAGTAAATTATATAAATTAACTTGAATCTTAAACAATCCAATCTCGAATTTATCATTTGAGTAAATTACGCACACACACAAACATATCTATACATACACCCAAACACACTTATGTACACGAAAACACACATATCTATATCAAGACTCACAATAACAATAATTCAAGCTATATCTAAATCATACTACAAAGATAATTCTCTTTTATCTTTTAAAGTACTTAACATGTTCTCTTTAGAAAATTAAATTAATACTATAAAAAATAATAAAAATGAATATAGGAGTTTATACGAGCTTATACGAGTCAAGCCAAGCTTATACGAGTTCGGCTCATTTAATAAGTGAGCCTAAATTTTTGTTCAAGCTTGACTTATTTATTAAATAAACCAAACTCATGTTGAGTTTACATGAGTCAAGCTCGAACTGTTTACAAACAACTTTGTTCATTTACCGCCCTAATCAGAAGACTATCATCTTTTACATAAAACGAGCATGCTGTATTTGTTTGCAAGAAGATGGAAAACAAAAATATCAAACTTGAATGTTTCATAGTTTGGTGTTGGAAAGATTGTACAATTAATCCAAGTTTCATTTTCTTTTCCTGCAATATTTTCGCAACCAAATGACTTCACTAGATCAATCCAAAACCTATGCGTCTAGCTGCAGTTTCGCAAAACCTAGGCGCCTAGCTGCAGTTTTTAAAATATGTCATACATGCAATGAAAATGTTCCCCATCTAAATTTTTAGATCATGTTTATTCTTCTTCTAAGCACCAAGTAATGGAGATGGAAGTTTTGAGAAGAAATCCTTCTTGTAAACTATACACGCAAACTTCATTTTGCCTTCTCCTCCCTGTAGAACTACAAGTGGTCACCATCAAACCAAGAAACGTATGAGCAAAGCAATGAAAATGTGAGGCAAACATATGCAATCTGCTTACTTTATTCTTTTCATGAAAAATAGACAAATTTATTTTAGCAATAGATAATAATCACTCAACAAGATATAGTAAAAGGTGACATAAGCCAAAGACAATGATGAAAAGGCAGTTCTGAAACAGAACAAACACCAAGTGGAAGAAAAATCAAAAGGGCGGAGAGGGCGGGGGAAGAGACCTGGTATTTGCTTTCAATATGGATTTTTTGACCATATTTCCAGTTAATACTGTGGAATCTTCAGGGCTTCTTGCTGACTCTGATCCTCTTTTTGACCCATTAACTGGTCCATTATAAAACTGGAAGGCATCAACAAACTTGGTAAGTCAAAAGACAATTACACACTTCCACACATGCTGCAAGAAACTAGACACTAACCTTTGATTTCATCTCTTTACTAGGGTCTAATATCCGAGCAAGAATGTTTAAGCTCTGCAAGTGCAGCAAGGATTCTTAGCATCTTCAAGATTATTTCCCAGAAAGATGGACTGTGGATGATGACAAATAAAACAACCAGAAAATAGGAAAAAAAAACAAAACCTTTTCCATCAGGCTTTCAGAGGTCTGCGACTGCTTTACAATACTGACCAAGGGATCAATAACACCTTCAGCTTCAATTGTCTGGCAGACACCATTGCTGCATCAAGAAAGATAAGAACATGAACTTATGAGATGTAAGCCATATTTAAGCTAATTATTAAATTTTTTTTATAAATAAATCATTTCATTGAAAGGCGCAGAGGGGCATAACCCTAGTACACAAGATGTATACAAAGAAAGGCCCCACTAAAGATGAAAAGAAGAACAAAATTCCACAAATTGAGATAAGGTAGAAAAATAGGAAATAAAGCCCCCATCTAATTATTAAAATTAAGAAACTATTCATACTTTAAGAGAAAGTTTAAAGGGAAAAAGAATGCAATTTGACTTTGGGGCTATGTGACATATACACTAAGATAAGTATCAGTGCCTAACAAAGAACAAGGTTTCTAACATGCAAACCTGCAACAAATAGTGAGAAACATGAGTCTCATCGCCCAAAATGGTATGAAAATAAAGAAAAGATAGCAAAAGATGAGAGTGTATGAAGCAAAGAAAATATGGAGAAGGGAAGAAATAAATTTATTGACAGGGTAAAATAAGCAAAATGGGGAAGCAAATGTCCACTGAGGTCTGCTTCTCCCAGGACTTTGCCTCCTCTGTTTAAACCGCTGATCTGGGTAAAATATTTAGCCAGGTAAGAGTGGAAGCAAAGAGGCGAAGCCAAAGCCAGAAAGATTTAGGATTTTTCTCAACCAAAGCCAGAAAGAATAGCTTGGGCCACTATCGCTGTAAATACATCAAGAAATTTGAAAACCAAAGAATGATAAATTACCTGATAGACAACCTCTCCAAAGCTTGAGTGACAGCCAATCTGACAGAATCATTAGTATAGCCTAAAAGCCGAACTAAATGCTTGATTGCTCCAGCATCTTTGAATGCAACTCGCATATGTTCATTTATAGATGCATCAGCAATTGACTCTGCACCTCTTGATATGGCCAACTCATCTTCAAGTTCAAGAATCAAAACTAATCGAGCCACGCCATCCATCCACGGTAAAAGTGTAAGTCGGTGATCAGTGGAGCATTCAGATTGAGATTTATTTTCATTCTCCATTTCTATAGCTCCAATACGAGCAAGAAATTGCTGTTGTGTCCGCCCAACTATTGCTTTCATCTTGGCCTCCTCCATGTTTACATTCTTGTCATCAATATTTAATCCAAGGAGTAATTCAGAGGCACCAAATCTAGAAGGAACTTTAGAGCTTTGTTCAATCTTTGTACCATCGGGTAAACTAGGCCAGGAATGCAAACCTGGTCTGAAGGACTTGTATGCAGCTGCACCAATCAAGGGAACAGGAACCAGACCTTCCTCTATGATAAGAATTCTGTAATATTCATCCTTGGCTAGCTCCAATAATGCATTTCTTGCTTCCTTTCTAATGATTTTAGATCCTTCCACATCAGTTTTTAAGATATTTGCCTGCATTTAAAATCCAGTCTATTAGAATGCCAAAGAATAACATGATCAGATATCCAAATAGAGGCAATTTGCAATTAAATTGTGCTTAAACTTAAGATGTGAATTCGAAACCAAAAATCATCCGCATGAATTACTATACTCCATATAGCAAGACCATGTAAAATAGGCAAATCTTTCATCCATTAGATATAATAATCACCTGAATTCTTTCCAATAATAGAGGAAATGTAAAGGAAGCCTCACCAATTTTGGTATAACACCTGCTTCAACCATCATGTTGTGGTTAAAGTGGCTCAATGCTAAATTTGCCAAAACCCCTCCTGCTGCTTCCTTCACTTTTATGTCCTCGTCATCAAGGGACTTAATTAGTAATGGAAGGATATCAATGTCCGCAATTTTCACTCTAAGCTTCTCATCTACAGACAAGTTCCACAAAGTACAAATACTTTGCTCCTTTACCTGCAAAATTGAGTTCAGGATATACCTCCATTCTCTCAACCTAGAAATATGTTGACAAGATGACAGAAATTCCGATGGTAAAGTCTGTATATACCTCAGGAATTAAGGAAGGCCGGCTCAGCAAGCCAGTTATCTCTTCAACTGCTCCACTTTCTGCTACTAATTCCCTGTATAAATTAACTGAAGAAATTGATCGTAGAAGGCCTGCAGCTGCTTCACAAGTGGAAGTAGACTCTGATCTAAGAAGGTTTAAAGTGAGATTTATGCAGCCAGGAAACTGCATGATAGCATCAATATACTTCTTTCCTCCAAGGGAGTATTTCCAGAGAGCCACTATTGCCTGCTCCCTATCAAGGTCATCATAGTCCAGCCCAAGCATTCTAACAAACAAGGCCACATAACTATCACCAAAGCTAGGAGAAGTGCTTTTAATTGCTTCAATATCCTGAAAGTAAGAAGATGTCCCATCATGTAGCTTAAGTAAGCGTACATTTGCCACTCTCAAGGAAGCATTTAAAAGCAACAGACGACACTGTTATATTAAGTAACAAGATAAATTTGTATTTCATGACCCACACAATTTTTAGAAGAAAAATGCTCCAACAACATAATGCGATTTTCAGGAAGAAAAAAAACATTTTAGTAAAGTGAAACTTTTAATCTGTTAAAACAAGTTGCTTAAGAATGTGGATATGTAGCGAGCATTAATTTGACAGCCCATAACAGTAGTAATAACACTCAGTCTTTGCGAACTTGCAAAGCTAGTATCAACTTAATTGTGAATAGCATAAACTTTAGTAATATATTCTAAACTTTAGTCACTTATACACAAATGGAATGCTGATGTAAGGACTTCAATGATGAATTGTACAATTCCATCCTGATTCACAATAGCATGAGTACATTGTGCTTATAGTGGTAGTTATTTCGTGTAATCCTTTAACTTAAAAGTCATTTCAAGCGCCAGGACTAAACTTCTCAACAAGTTTCTCTTTTGTGTTCAATCTTCTAATGATCATTTTGTGATGGGGCATATATGTCAATCTAGCTCCAATCTAAATCTACCAAAATGATTTTTGTTTTTCCTACTCAATGAAAAACAAAATGGAGAGTTCAAATTTCATAAGCAAACAAGCGATATGCAACCCGATTTCCCAACCAACTTTACTATATATATACCTATATTAACACATTTTTGCAACGCATTAGAATTGCAATCCAGATGGGAAAAAAACCCAAAAAAAAAAAAAAAAAAAAAAAAAAGAAAAGAAAAGAATGCCAATACCCATTCTTCTACTCCATATCCAAAATCCATGGTAACCCATAACACGATTCCAAAAGAAAAGTATTACACAAAGAAATCCAAATTCCTCAATACAAGCAAGCTGTAACAGCAATAAATTAATCAACAGCAATACATAACTGAAACATAAACACTTGCCCAACAAAACTCGCCACGGCAAACAAACCCATATACCTAAACGAAATACAAGCAAGACCCAGAATAGAGAAAAGGCAGTTCAGAGCATACAGGAGGTGTAGAGTGCTGTGGAGTAGCATCAACAGCACCATCACCATCACTGCTGACTCGGGTGACGACTGCACGGTTAGAGCGAGAAGTGGAGTTGAGGCCATGATATTGATGATTATGAGGTTGGGTTGCATAGGAAATGACTGTTAAGTGGCTTCTTTTTGCTTTTCTGGTTGCAAATGGAATAGCTTCCACATGGGTTTTTGGGATTTTGCGTTGGGCATCAGGGGGCTTCAAGGTGAAGGGTGTGGGAGTTGCTGAGGCCAACATTTTGGCCTAAAACTGGGAGAAGGGATTGAAAAGTCACACAATCTTGGGGTTCCAGAAGAGTCAGTTTTCTTGGGGTTTTGATTTGGGTTTGCGTTGTTCGACTACAGTAACTAGATGTTCGGAGACTCGGAGTGTTCGTCCCTTCGTTGGAGTCAATCTCTATGGCCTAATTATGGTAATTAATTCTTCTTCTTCCTTTTTTCTGTCGCTTGGGTTTGTGATAAAATCCAACAGAAGAAATGTGACGGTAAGAACAGCGGGGCGTGGAATTAAGATTTATGAAAGATTTATCACAGATTTTTGTTTTCGAGTGGGGGGCATTGTGAGGTAAGCCTTGCCATAATGCGTGTGTGAATTAAGGTTGTGTTTGCCCCCGACCAGGGTCGGTACTGTTCCAGCTACAGTACTAACTGATTATTGTTTTATGCAAGTCAAAAAAATCATCCCAACTTTCAAAAACAAGTCTTTTTCTATTAAATTCCCAACAGATAATTCCAACTATATATATAAAAGAAAATGAAAAATATTATTAAAAAAAAAAAAAAATCGGAGAACCATCGGGGTGGCTCCTTGGCCAACATGGGGTGGCCAAACCACCCCATTTTTGGCCAAGGGGGTGGCTGGAGCCACCCCCATGGCTGGTATGGGGGTGGTTCGACCACCC
>NC_081544.1:19414615-19511326 GCF_901000735.1 Corylus avellana
TTTTTTTTTTTTAATATTTTGCTTTAAAAAAAAAAAAAAAAAATTTAAGTGAAAAGTCAATTTTTGCTGTTTGCACTGTAGCTGGAATAGTGTCGTTCCAGCTACAGTGCCGGCCCCGGCTGTCGCCAAACATAGCCTAAGTTTCTTGGTAGTCTTTTTTTTTTTTTTTTTTTCTTTTTCTTTTTCTTTTTCTAAGTTTCTTGGACTTGGACCTTGTGTCAGAGGATTGGATGCCACCATATGCCCTTGAGGACTAGTTTTGCAATATAGGGATACAATTGCGAGGTCGAACTTATAGGAAATTGTATTTTTTAAAACTAAATATATCTAAACAAATTAAATTCTAACTTAGTTCTAAAAGATGATTGAATTTTGTTGTGAAAAATGGAAATCAAAAGCATAAACAAAATTAAGTGAAAGTGATCAATTAACGAAGCACTAAGGTTTCGAAGTCCGCACTGACAAAATCATAGTAACATATTTTCATGATTAATAATATTTTCAAAATTCAAAATAAAAATCTTATGTATGTTCTACTTTACTAAGTGAAAGTGATCAATTAATGAAGCACTAAGGTTTCGAAGTCCGCACTGACAAAATCATAGCAACATATTTTCATGATCAATAATATTTTCAAAATTCTCACAATAAAAATCTTATGTATGTTCTACTTTACTTCAAAGAATTAATTAAAACCATCCAATGCATCCATTCATGCACAAATCACAAAGATATAAAGTTTAAATTAAATCATCAAGTGTATCCGTAAATCACAAAATATATTCAATTTAAACCAAATCATCAAATGTGTCCATAGAATAAATTACAAGGGCATCCAATTTTTTAGACAAAGAAAACCAAGCAATCAATTAAATGAAACTATCTCAAATCATTAAATGTAGCTGTAAATCACAAAAGATATCCAAGAATCATCCCACTAATTGAACTGAAATAGAACAATTGAAAAATCAAACACATTTAATTAGAAAATATTACATCACATGAAAATATTGTTGCTAATCATAAGTGAGGCTTCATCCTCAACCTTAGTTGAGGGTTTAGCTTCTCATGGAATTGAAAAATAAAACAAAAATAATTGCATCCATAGAGAATTTGAGATACTTACAAATTGAAAACCCCAAAATTGAGAGCTCCAAAGGTTAGGAAAACCCTAAACTTTCTTCTCTCTTCTCTGAAATTTCGTACTCAGTAGCCTCTCTAATTTTTTCTTATGTCTTTCCTATTTATAGGGTTTTAACCTAAAAAATGGCAGAAGTCTGAAAAGTTGTCCATCCGGACAGGATTGTTCACCGTCCGAACGCATATTGTCTTCCATGTGCGCTCGAGTGCACCGCCGTCTGGACGGGACTTTCCACCGTCTGGACGGGCACTTGACTGTTTAGGCTTGGTGACTTTTCCCTTGGTGATTTTTCTTCCAAACTTTGCACTTTTCGCATTAAGTCCACAACTTTCCCTTAGTAGCCTGCAAAACACTAAAACCATAGAATTAGCACAAGATATCATATTGTAATATAGCTAAAGGATTAACAAATGCAAATTAAATGGCCCAAATATGTAATATTTGGCACTCATCACCTAGTTCACTAAATTCCAAGTGTAATAGCACTTCTTGGATTATGGAAAAAATTGTTTCATCAACGAAGTTTAGTTCAGATCATCCTATTGCATTATGCAAAGAAGTCAAATCATACAACCCTAGAAGAAGCCATAATTGGCAATAGGTCAACGATTGCACGAAGATTACATAAAAGACATTTCATTGGCCTTGTTTGTTAAACCCCACCCCATTCCCCACATTCCACCACACTATTCACTTCATTTTTTTCAAAAAAACATTTTTACTTTTATATCAATTTTATACCACATTATTTACGTTTTATTACTATTCAAATAAAAAAATAACTACAAAACAAAATTTTTTCACTTTTCAATACCACTTTTTTATTTTCCCATATCAATCATTATTTTCTTTTTTAATTTTTTTTTTTAAAGATGAATAGTGTTGTGGGGTGTTGTTGTTTAACAAACACCCCCATTGACTCCCATATCTAGTACAAATTAGGTAAATGAACATTTTCAATGCTGCCAACCAAAGGGTAAAGGCATACCAAGAAATAGCTTTCCTCTTACCCCTATCCCTTGCTTAGTTATTGGTTGCGAAAGGGTATGAATAGGGTTTTTTATGCAAAGCAAGCAATAGTCACTCTTGTAGTAATTCCTTCCTTTCCTTTCTCTAACTCAATTTGTAGTACGTCAACAAGCAATTCAACATCTTTTTAAAAGGGTGGCGGGCAATGGCAACATTTATGTGAAAATTAAACCCGATAAACTTGGGAAGCTAAGCCTCATTGGTGCAATTCGAAATACATATAAAAAAAGAAACAATTCCATGTTATCATGTAGTGACCCAAATAATTAACTAAGCTTAAGTAGCTTAGTTAGAAGCTTAATTTGGATTTTGGGTCACTAGGAATAGCTAGAGGAGCATTTTGGGAATTTTAGCCTTTCGGATCGGACGTACATTAGGGTTGTCGGACGTACGCTCTTGTCTGTAGTAGAGGACGTACGCATGGGGACCACCGGATGTACGCCGTACTCTGCCAATAGTACACGGACGTACGCTGGGGACCACACAGACATATGCTACTTTTGGAATACTCCTTGGATAATACCTAGACGTATGCTACAGCTTTTGGACAGTTGGGTAAATAGTACCGAACGTATGCCCCAAAAGTACCGGATGTCCATTACTTTTCAGAGAAGTTGGTAGCGCCCTCTACTATAAATACCCCTACCCTTCTTACTCTCACATGCTGATTTACGCCCTCAGGCTCCCAGAACTCTGTGAGAGTGTGTTTTGTGAGATTTTGTATGTTTTGTGGAGAAGAGAGGAGGTTCTTGAAGTTTCGCTTCAAGAAGGTAATATCCTTAAGCCTAGCTCGTTTCTTAGTTGTTATGCTGTTTAATTGCTAGCGCAGTTATAGGTTTTTGAGTTTCTAGCTAGGTTATGCTTTAATCTTGGAGGTTTAGTTGTTTATCTTGATTTAGCGTGTTTTGTATTGCATGGAGACATTATTTTGAGATTGGTAGTCTTAGAAAGCCTTTTGGTAGCCTTAGAAATCGATTTGGGATGATAGGTGGACGAATGAACCAAATGAGGTTCTACCTGAAACTCTCTGAGCGGACGTACGGCCACGAGACCGGACATACGAGCCTTTTGGGCGAATGTACGGCCATGAGCCTGGACATACGGTTATAAGCGTTCTAGGAAACGCCATTTTGGATAGTCGTCCGATAACCTCTGTTTTTATGTTCTACGTTCGTTTTAGTTGGATTTATAACTAATGATAGGTCTTTTTTCAGTATTCGAGGTTATGGAGCCTCAAGAAAATTTTACAGAGGAACCTTACTGAAACGCCCCAAGTTCTAGAGGTAGAGCGACTGGGAGTAATTGTAACATATTCTTAATAAAAATATTCTCCTATCATATGATCACCACAGAAACATAACATCACTAGAGTACTATAAACTCTCATTATGAAATTACAAACACATAATGTACTAGTATTCAAAAATCTCATAAGCAATAAAGTTACACAGCCTATGCTTGTCCCAAGTGGTCTAGTGTATAGAATTGAGTTCCATACACTTCTATTGCTACTGCTCCTACTAGTCCCAATTGATCAAGACTTTATCTACCAAGAGGCCCACCGGTACCCCTGTCCTCAGTACTAAGATATGTAGGGCAATCTGAAAAAGATGTATAGAGAGAAGGGGTAAGTTCGACAACTCAGTAAGTAACCACAACACCAAGATGCTATAAAACATGCTATGCATATTTCTATGTCAAAATCTCTGTCATGCACAATAACAATTTATGCAGAATAACATAATTAACAAAATAAGCATGATAGTTGCAAAATGAGTAAGCACTTCCTTCTACTTTCCTTTCAAATTAATTGTTTTACCCTTTGACCCGACACTACAAATTTACCGTGAGCAGCACACGTTGGCTTGTCCCGAATGACCTATATGTTCATCCTGTCGTCACAGGAGAGAGCTACCAAGTTGGAAACTTTCCTAGGTGAAGGCCACCTGGCCGGTAGCACACATCTTCTCGTAACCGTCCTTCGGTGTGATTGCCATGCTACTGTATGCAGTACCGATCGTCACTATAATCGTGTCTCGGGTTAAACATTTATAATCATGAATGTACATATAACATTTCAAATGATCTGTAAGCTCATCTGTAACTGTATGCTATGCCATGAACTTCATTCATAATTGCAGTCATACATAAAATCATGAAATAGGGTAGCTATAACGTGTAAAATTCTTAAACAATGACATATGATTGAATAAAACTTAGCATTAAAATATGAAAATGAAGTGCAATTGAAAATCATATAAGTGAATTCTTTATAAAATCCCCAACATTTTTTCAAAGATTTATAATAAAATTTGTTGGGGTTTTTGGTGTTGTGTCCCCTTACCTAGCATTTGATGATGGGTTGAGTTAAGTTGTCCTTTTACCTAAATCAATTGCAAGAATAAACTTAGGAGCATTATGGAATTTTAAATCTAAAATTAAATAAAGGTACCCTTGAGGTTGAATCTTATAGGGTATAAATCTTGAAAAATTAAAATTAAAATTAAAATTAGATTGATCCTATGATAAGTTATTATGTGGTGTAACATTGTAAAAGACTACGTGTCAAAGACTACGTGTCTGTTAAAGGTGTTATAGTCTTTATCATTTCTTTCTCTCTCTTTTTTTTTTTAAAAAAAAATAAAATAAAATTTTAGCATAGAGTACAATAAAAACATAAAAAGGCTTACAATATAAAATTAACATTTCGACTCCCACACTTGTTATAAATTAGCTCAGCAGACACCAACGCAACTATATGTTGTACTTTGCCTAAATCTTCCATTCCCTAGAAAAGAAAATAACAAGAAACACAAACCACAATTCCATTCCCTTCCATTATTATCCAGCAGCTAAACAGATGGTAACACACTAAAAGAGCACAAAACTGAATCACCTAACAAAACACCACCACAACTGAAACTCTGATTCAATCACTCAAGTGAACACTCATCAATTGAATAATAATCCCCCAAAACTAGAGCTTTGTCTCCCAGCAGAAACCCAGCAAATACAACCCCAACAACACAGAGAATGATAACAAAACATTAAACACCTTTCCAATTAAACAAGAATCTGCGATAACCCACTAAGGAAACACCCAACAAAAACACGAACTCACATTAAACAGAAAAACTTCAAAATTACCAAAGATTCAATTAATCCAATTAATTCCAAAAACCCAAAATCACAATTCCAGCCCATAAAGACTCAACCAAGAAAATAAATAAACAGAATGTCTAATGGGCAAGAGAGACGATTTCTACCTTGAAAAGCTGATTAGATATTACGGTGTTAAGGCTGTCATGGAAGAAGAAAAAGAACATAAACAAAGACAGAGAATGATGGTGAGAATTTCGATAGAGAGAAAAGCGTGTAGAAGAAAAGGAAAAGAAAAGAAAAGAAAGAAAAGAAAAAAAATAAAACACTACTGATATATTGAAGAGAGAAGAACATTACCAAACTAGAAAGATACTTGAGACAACTATTTTCTGTGTTATGTTTCAAAGCGTGAGGAGAAGGAAGAAAGTTCTGGGTTTTATAAGTAACTAAGAAGAGAGAAGATAGTATACGTGTAGTCTGGTGAGAGGACAAGTGGCTGCTTAGGTGTCAACTGTTAAAACAACTGATTATGCATGGAACACAATTGTCCAAGAGAGAAAGGAGAGAACATGCTGATTTATCCCTTTTTCTAGGGGCTACGCTGGTTTTAAAAGAAAAAATAAAAATGAAATTAAGTCCTTATTGGGAGAATACCCACATTGAGTTGGGGAGAGAGAAGAAAAAAAAAATCTCCTCCTATATTCTAGGAGATCTACCAGATATCTAATTTGAATAAAATCTCACATAAAATCCTAGTGGATATTTATATGCACTCCAATAAATAATCTCGAGGATTAAAACTAACAACTACATAGATATTTTTAATAGATATAACCACGTATTTACATATAATTATTTAATAGATAAATAATATTAATATCACTTATAAAAGCATTAAAATATACAAAGATGCATTATAACTCTATTTTAAATCTATAAAATCTACAGGATGTCACTTACGACTCAGGAAAATACAAATTCACATGGATGCTTATTGTTACTTTTCCCGCATTGCACGCCAATTTTTTATATATCAAACATGCATATTTTGCAACTCATGAAATACATTTTGGAACTACTGTGAACTCTCTTTTGCGAAAACATATGTTGATTAATAAGATAACAATGAGGCTTGTAAAACTATGCATGTAAAAAACTGATAAGATAAATTGCATCGTATGACATGGTACACCGGTACGTGCGGGATAACGGTCATGGGCTTACTATACAGGTTAACTTTATGGTCAAATACGTGTATGTGTGGGCTTTGGATCTAATCGTTTCGTGACCAAAGCGCAGTCATTCCTTAATGGATGGTCACTATAGGACGAACATCATTAGTAGTGTGAGACACTCGATGTTAGACTCGGTCGTGCCACTAATGTTATATACGGTAGCGTACAATATCCGGGGCATTGGTGTTGTATTACAGATCCCTCGGAACAACACCAACCCTGCTGAGAAGGGGTTGTATCTCGAATAGACCATACGGTTGAATTATTACTGTTATTCATGATTATATGCATATATTATATCTATATCACATCCATGATAAAGCTGTCATCTCATAATGTTGCATGTGCTTTATAAACAACTAAGTTCACCATTTAATGACAGGTACGTCATGTGCATTTATACTTACTAAGTCGTCAGACTTATCCTTGTATTATTTCCCTTTTTTTCTCCAAATGTGCAACTATGCGGTTATAGATAGTTTAGCAGAGGTGGATAACGCGAAGCTTCTAGTTATTGTGAAGGATTTGACCTGGGAGATGCTTCCATTTGAAATTCTACACCATTATCAGATATCAAGGTTTTAATCTTGAGATTAAATTGTGTTGCAACAAGCTTAAAAAAAGATTGAATGAAAAACCTAGTTAGAGATTTTTGATACATGAGATGAACCCAAGTATATCTATTGAAATCATCCACAATGGTAAGGAAATAATATGATCCATTTGTAGATTGCTGAGAAAAAGGACCCCAAATGTCAACATGAATGAGATTAAAAGGGGCCTTGGAAGTTTTATTACTAATAAGAAAATGTAGCTTTTTCTGTTTTGCTAAAAGGCAAACATTACAAACTTCATTGGAATCAACAGAAATGAAATGAACTAGATTGTGCAACATGTTGATTCTAGAATTAGACAAATGACATACCCTAAAATGCCATAGGTCTGTTGAAGGATTTTTGAGAGTAGCAGAATTAACACCAAGTTTTGTAGAAAGCTTGCTTGCAGGTTGTATCAAATGAAACAAACCTTCCTTTTCCTCACCCACTCCAATCATTTTCCAATTGGTTAAATTCTGAATGAAACAGTGAGAGTTAATGAAAATGAGGCAGCAATTAAGGTGTTTGATGAGTTTGGTTGCATAAATGAGATTGAATGAAAAAGATGGTACACATAAAACATTGGTTAAAATGCAGTGTTTTGAAATTTTAACCATGCCTATGTGTGTGACAGAAACTAAGTCAGCATTAGGTAGTTTGACAGATGTGGATATAGTAGATGTAATTGTTGTAAACAAGGAAACACAATGAACCATATGATCAGTAGCTCTTGTATCAATAATCCACGGAGTATCTGTCGGATTTGGTTTGAATTTAGACAAATTGAGGTTTGAATGAAAAACTGAATGTTTAGCATTGAGGGCAAAGATATTACCTGACATCTTAGAGAAGATGTGATCTTGAGTTGTAGGTAAATAACCTACTTGATTGGCGGAAGCAGCTTTATGAGGATTGGTCTGCAAGAATTCCAGTAGCTTTTGACACTGTTTTGCAGTAATTGGTAGCTGAGGTAAATTCTCTCAATAGTTCTGAGTAGCAAGGTTAACACTTGAACTTGAAAATGAGGGCCTCTTTGTGAACTTAAATCTAGTAGGAAAACCATGCAGTTTGTAGCACTTATCAACTGTGTGACCAGCAACACCACATTGAGTACACATCAATCTATCATTTCTATTGAACTATTTAATGAACCTATTCTACTGTGGAGGAGCAGATTTGGTCATCATTGCAAAGGAGTTAGGAATCATAAACCGTATGAAGATTTCCCTTTGGCTTTCTTCTTGGATGACAAGAGAAAAGACTTTGTTAATTGGAGGCAAAGGCTCCATGAGAAGAATTTGACCTCGAATTTGTGAGAAAGACTCATTGAGTCCCATCAGAAATTGAAAAACATATTGTTGATCAAAAAAGGTATTGACATACTTCAAACTTCCACAAGAACATGTGGGATTGCAGGTACATGGAGTAAACGATTTGTAATTATCAAACTCATCACAAAGAGACTTGAGTTTAGTAAAATATGAGCTTACAGAGAGGTTATCTTGTGAAAAATTAGAAATAGATTTCTGGAAATGAAAGGTCTTTGGTCCATTTCTTTGAGAGAATCGTTCCTTCAAGCTAAACCACATGTCTCGAGAGTTATTGATGTAGATAATGCTGGTATTAATCTCCTTTGAAACTGTATTAACAATCCATGAAGAAATGGTGTCATTACATCTTGTCCAAGCTCTGAATTCAGGTCCATTCAGAATGAAAGGCTTGGCAAGAAAACTATCAATGAACATAAGTTTGTTCTTGGCAGAAAGTGCCATCGACATGGATCTGCTCCAGGTATTGTAGTTCTCACCAGGGATTGGGCTGAGGAACTAGAGGGAATCCTAGATTGTCTCCATTATGTATGCAATAATGGCTAGAACTGTTATCAGTAAGGAGAGAGGATGAATGAGAAGAGGAGATTGGAATAGCTTCTGGAATTTGGGCAGCCATTGATGAGAGCTTCATAGAATCGTGTTAGTCTCTGATACCACAACAAATTCTAGAATGAGAGAGAAAGAAAAAAGAAGAAGATGAAGAGAAAAGCTTGACTGATTCTCATTGAAGTTGTAATCATGCCACACATTGTACAAGAATATATATACTCTGTTTAATAACTCTTGAAACAGAGTATAACTGAGTAACTGATATAACAAACTAAACTAACTTATATACACATGTGTAAACAAGCTAACAAACTAAACTCACTTATATACACGTGTGTAAACAAGCTAGAACTAATCTGTTTGAATTTGTTTGATGAACTACTGTTACTGGAAGATGTCAGAATCTACTTCTTGTCTGATTTGTGCTTAGTGGCAACCTTTGATGCTGATTTTGTAGGACAACGAGAAATGGGGTTCTTATAACAATTATTTAGGCACCAATTTTTCATGCCAATGTCGCTGGAAGTCATGGGTACATTCGCATTGCAAGACAGTTTTTCTTTATTGTGGGTTGTTTGAGGCAATTTGATCCTCAAAACAAGTGATGGTTTGTTTTCAACACTATTCATGGCGCTTGAAGATGTTAGGACTAGCTTCCCATCCGCTCTCTCCTTGATGACTTTGCAAGGCTTTTTTGCTTTGTTGTGGGTTGGGGGCAATTACATCTTGAAAACAAGCCTTGGATTCTCTTCACCACCATTCATGCAACTTGAAGACATTGACTCGTTCTTGCAACTACTCTACATGTCCATATTCTTGGGAAATTGATCAACATGATTGGTGGCAGAAAAATTCATCGCTGAAAACTTCTTCTTGTGTTTCTACAATCTGTTGTGTGAGGATTGGAAATCAGTAACACCTGTTTGATGGAAACAACCAATTAACTTTCAGAAACAACCAAACAGCAAGAAAAGACAAAAGAAATATAGTAACAAAATCTTTTGGATCAATAATATATGTTACAATTCCCTATTTCATTACTTGGAAACAGAGAGAGGGAAAACCAAGAATTTTTTTAAAAAAGTGACCAAACAGCCATAAATTAAAAGCGAGAGAAACAGAGCAACGAAATCTTCAAGACCAATAATATTCAAAACCCAAGCTCTGTTTGGATGATCAAAAACATTAACAAATAAATAAAAATAATAAAAAAACACCCCGCAACTGACTTATTTTCCAGCTATTTCCAAGAAACCAAATAGAGAGGAAAAGTGAAAGAGGAAACATGAATTGTTCTTACGTACCTTAAACGTTCTTGGAGACGAAGCCGCTTGATTCTTGAGATAGCGCTGTGATTTTGATGATCGAAACGGTGAGTTTCGATCTTATGGACACGTAGGATCAAAAATTTGAACTGATATGGCATAAGATGAAATGATCCGCTTCAATGAGACTGACGCCCGTTTTGGAAAAATATCTAACGATGGAGATTTTATTGTATTTTCGATTGATCAATGGAGGAAAAAAAAAAAAAAAAACTGATGGATTTTACAATTTTTGCGCATTGACTCAGTGTAACGCCCCCAAAACTGACATTGGCCAACCTTGCAAAGTTACTGGCAATTACCCCAGTTCAACCAACTGATGGCTAAATGAGGAACCACCCCTCTAAGCATTATCAGAGTTAATTTATAGGAATGTGAAATAAATTTGAGAAAAACTATAAACATTACAATACAAGTATATTCCTCAAATAAAAGCATGGAGCAACTAATCAAAATAAAAGGCAAACCTGATAGTAGCATGAAGAATCTTAAGATAAAGTTGTAGTGGCAATTGCGCCACTCCTGGATCCTAGTGACAAGCTCCCTAAAAGGGTAATAACAACATAAGTCTAACGACTTAGTAAGTAAACCTCACAATTAGGTATAACATGAGTTCATTATTAAGCAGAAATAAACATGTATTTTTTGTTAACATTTATAATAGGTGTTGTCTCTATTAATACACCTTTGAAAATATCATTTAGTTTAATAAATGGTAGTGTACTCCCGGTAGCAATTGCCCGAGTATTTAAATGCATAAAAACTAATGTTTTTTATGTTATAACTTTCATGTATGGTTTACCTGAGATATTACCTATTTTTAGCAGAGTTGACGCTATCCCGAGGGACTTGTAATACAATGCCGGTGCCCCGACCATTGTACGCTACCGTCCACCACTAGTGGCATGACCGAGTCCGACCTCGGGTGGCCCACACCACTAATGATGTCCGTCCTGTAGTGACCAACCATTAGGGAATGGCTGCGCCGATCATGAAAACTATTGGATCCAAAGCCCACATAGACATACATCTGACCATAGAATAAATTCTATATAGTAAGCTCATGACCATTATTTTGCACGTACCGGTGCCCATGTCATACGATGCATCTTATGAACTAGTTATTAAAGCAGTTACCAAGTTATTACAAAAAGTAGACATGCTCATATCATACAAGTGGTCAGTCAACTGATATATCCCACATTTTTAAGAAAAGTGTTCGAAAGTGTTTACTTATCTCGTACGCTTGCTTAAGTCCTCCGACATCACGAATTTCTGTTATAACGAAACACGACTTATCATTATAAACAATACTAGAGAACAGTACGAGGTTCCATCTAACTAAAAAAGGGTGCTTAAAACCTTTGGACATTTAAGGGGCAAGGAGCACAAGAGTTGGCCTCTGGTTGAGCGCTCGTTCCCTAGGGCGAGCGTTCGGCCAGGGGCTAGGGTTTTGGCCAGAAGCCCCTAAAATGCTTCTAGGCCTCTCTCTAATGCTATGGGTTGGTATCTAGGCTCAAAATAAACACATGCATCACAGGAAAAACACAAAGAATCAAGGAGGTGTTTAAAGACCTTTGAAAATACTTCTCTTTCTTTTTAAGAAATATGCACATCCTAGTGCAAAACATATTATCAAGCAACTTTAAAAGGAAACAAAAGTGGTTTGGAAAACCTTGTCGAAATCATTCTTGTTTCATGAAGAAATGCACAAAGACTTGTTATAGCATTTTAAAACTTGAAACTTTAAAGAGAATGATCATAACACTTGGAAAAGCTTAGAACCTCTAGATATTAATAACTAAGCTATTGAAAATCAAGAAGCTTGCAACAACATACAAAGAAGGTGTAGGAGTTACCTCAACAAGCAAGTTTTTCAAGAATTCCTCCTCCTTCTCTAAGGATACTCACAAAACTAATTTGGTAGAGTTTATCTAGGCTTCTGAGGTGAGAAAACTCGAATGGGGTGGAGGTATTTATAGGGGAAGAGACTAAGGGCAAAATGGGAAAACTTCTAAAAATGGGCGAGCGCTCGTGTGTACTACAATGTCGAGCACTCGTGTACTATAGATTAGAAGGGTCAGAGTTGCAGGTGGCACGTGTGGGTAAAAACCAGCGTCTAAAAATGGTCAACGAGTGCTCGTGTGGTCCCAAGTCGGGCTCATGTACTTTTCACAAAAGGCCAAAAGAGTTCAGAGTACGATTTCACGAGGGTGGCGTGAGGTTCAGACGAGCGCTCGTTTAGTGAAGGTGGTTTTGGGGTTTTGCTTGCTAAAGGCCATAAGAGCTTGGGCCCATTAAAGAAAGTCTAGGGTTTACTATTTGGGCTTGCTTAGAAGGCTAATAACTTTTGAGTATGAAGTTAAAACTCTTTTTAAAACGATTTAAAAAGTCGGGGTATTACACTCAGCGACTTATAATATATTTACCCTAAAATAAAAGGTTTCTTTTGAAAAAAATATAAAAAGCCCCCTCAACTAACTTTTTTAAAAAGCCTTATGATGTTTAAAGTATGTTAAAGTGGTCCATCAAAATACCAAAGTGTGTCAAAAAAGCCTGTTTTTTTTTTTTTTTTTTTTTAAATTATATTCCTATATTACCATTATTCTTTAAAAAACTCAAATAAAAAATTAATAAAATAAAAAACTAAAAAATTAATTTTTTTTTTCAAAAGAAGAAAATTAATTTTTTAGTTTAATATATTTATATATTTTTTTTCTTAAGAATGACACATGTTGCAATTTTTTTGGCGTTGATGTGACATCTTACAAAATTATTCAAATGTTTTAACAGAATTTGACTCTAGGAACTAAACTTTATTTTGGCATATCCTATAGGAGTGTCAAAAATTACTGGAAAACCGGAATTGGAACCGGGAAACCAGGAACTGGGTTTCCATTTTATTTAATAATATTTATATATTATTATATTTATACATTAATATATATATTATTATGCTAAGTCAATTTGGAGAGTAAGAAAAATGGAAAACAAAGAAATATATTGTTTGAATATTTATATACATATATATTTATTGTTGTAATATTTATATATATATTGTTACTTGAGTGTATAATATTAACATCTAAACAAGATTTGATGGAATTCTGATCTTGGGTTTATTGGGTTGATTGTAGTAGTTGTTTATTTTCTGATGCTGGGGTCTTAAGCATCTGAAAATTTGGTCAATTGGGTCACTTATTTGATGCCTTTCTTTGCATAAAGTTTGATTCTTATAATTTCTTAGGCTTATAATGAAATATGCTATTTGAATATATATAAAGTATTTATTGTTGGTAGTTTATATTTATTGTTGTAATAATTATTTGAAACAATCACAACAAAGCTCCTTTAATTTAGACAAAAACACTAATATATTTTTTTAAAAATGAGCTAACTTATGAAAAAAAAAAAAAAAAAGGCTTATTTTAAGCCTATACCTAAAATAAGCCCAAAAAACAATTTTCTTAAAAAATCGGTTACCAGACCGAGTAAAACCGAAACCAGCCGGTAACCAGGGTTCCGATTCCGATTCCGGTTCGGGTCTCTCAAAACCTAGAACCGGGGTATCCGGGTTCCGGTTCCCGGTTTTGGCCAAAAACCGGGAAACTGGACTGGGTTGACACCCCTAATATCCTAGGAACTTCTGGGTCGATTTGTAATTTAGACCAACCACATGTCGATTTTGCATTTTTTTTTATTTTTTATACTGTACGAAAAATTTGTAATTTAGGCAAACTACAGTGACTAATTTTTTATTTATTTCAAAAAAAAATCTTTTTTTGTATTTATCCATCGCATGGGTTTTTTTTTTTTTTTTTTTTTTAAATAGTTTGGTTTAGTTTTTTTATTTTATTTTATTAATTTTTAAGAGAATTAAGGGTATTATAAAAATATAATAAATAAATAAAAGCCTTTTTGGCACACCTGAGTAGTTTGATGAACCATTTTAACACACTTTAAACATCATGAGACTTTTTAAAAAACGGGTGTTAATTGTGAGGCTCTCCCACTAAGCCCCTCTTCACTATGGCTCCGAGGAGCAGTTTAGGGGTGAAAATGCGATTACAGTTAGTGGTTATTGGCTAAAACCACTAACCGTAACCCTCTAGGCAGTTAGTAAAATTCACTAACCGCCTAAGCGGCTAACTGCTTTGTAAAAGAAAATTAAAAAAAAAAAAAAAACTCATTTCGTTGTTGTTTATGGTAATAAATGCACTACTAAACATTTGTTTCTAAGTTTTATATATTTTATATATATTTAACACAAAACGATGTTTCATATATATATATATATATATATATATATATATATATATAAGCGGTTAGCGGTTAACCGTTAATGGCTTTTTTGAAATCTAAAACTACTAATCGTAACGGTGTAGATGGTTAACAATTTTTTTTAACCACTTTTAAAAATAATTAGAGGTTAGCGAATAACGGACGGTTAATAACCGCCCGCCTTTTCAAGCATGAGCAGCACCCGGTAAGCTCAAGACATATACCTGAATTGCATCATTGTTACCTCTTGCCTTTAACCATTGGTTTCCGACCACAATCCTATCACTTGGCCTTTTGGGTCAATCCTTTCATTGCACTTACTGCATGATTTGTTCTGCTGATAGGGCTCTCTCACCTTCGTTTTTTTTTTTTTTTTTTTTTCGTCTTCTTATTTTTTTGGTATCTTTCGACATATTTCTATATGTTTCTTCTTTAAATATATATTTTCATCTTTGCCAAATTAAAAAATTAAAAAATGAAACGGTAGAATAGGATTTACACCCACTGCATCAACTCATAGTAAACAATCGTATGGTCAGCCTGGTCCTATCACAGATAACGAACCGATAACTATATAAAGTAGATGATCAGAACCCAGATGTTTAAGTTACAATCAACCACAAAATGAGAGGCCCTAGTTGAACCTCAGTTGCCACGTGGGATTTTCTTAATATTTTGAGACAGCCATCCCATTTTCCAATATTTATTTTCTCTTTCCTGGAGAAAATTCATGCATCCTACGCCAAGAAATTGAACTAAAAAAGATAAGAAGAAAACACAGAAACACACACACACACACACACACACAACGTAGGGCTCTAAAATGAGCTTCCAAATCACCAAAGCTCTGCCTCCTCTCTCCCCGTCTCACTGCAAACTTCCCTCTCCCCTCATTACTGCTACTAATAAGCACAAACCATCCCACAACGCCAAGCCCAAGAAGGTACACTTTTCTTTTCTTCTTTGCAATCACTCTTTTTTTTCTTCCTAAATGTTGATTTTTTTCAGTGATTTCTGTATATATGCATGACTATCACAGCCACTTATGTTCAATATCAGACACTAGCGTGCATATCCCAGAAGCCCTTCCATGAGTTCTTTCTAAAGAAAGCCACTTTGGCAATTCAAGCTGCAGCACTTTTAGCCACCGTAAGACTCTGGATCAATTTTATTTGTTAAACTATCAAAATAATAACAATGATTTATTTGTTTCCAATAAATGTTGTGTTTAGATAAACTATTGTATTTGTGGGTATCATCTTGACAGGTTGAGCAGCCAGCTTTAGCTGTGACTGGAGTGAACAACGAGGAAGATTTGGCTTCGGTTTTGATACAATTGGGAATCGTGGCCTTTGGGTACTTGATTATCATGCCAGTAAGAAAATGTTACTTTCTTTACCTTAATCTTTTTGTATTTGACTATGAAATCCATAATATTTATTATATTTTGGTGGAATTGCAGCCCATCATCCTCAACTGGCTTAGGATAAGATGGTACAGAAGAAATCTCTTGGAGATGTATTTTCAGTTTATGTTTGTCTTCATATTCTTTCCAGGGTGAGATTCTCTTCTTTTCACCAGCTTTCTGAGCCATTTTCTGCATTCATTGACATTGAAAATCACCATTGAATTCAATATCTATTCAAAATTTAATGGTAATTTTTAGTGTCCCGTCAAAAAGAGTAGTATTTCTCATTTCTTTTTTGTTCCTGTATTTATTTCCTTTTTCTTTCTTTTTTTCTCCCTGTGTGCAGAATACTCGTTTGGGCACCCTTTTTGAACTTCAGGAAATTCCCACGGGATCCATCCATGAAATACCCCTGGTCTACACCACAGGATCCTTCAAAAATCAAAAATGGATATTTGAAGTACCCATATGCCGAACCTGAGGATTATGCATGAAATTGAAGAAACATAGTAGATTGCTTGCATATCATATATAACAAACCGAGAAGTGGAATTCTTGAAACATTCTGTAGTTGTAATGAATGAAACTCATGTAGGCCTCTGTTTAACAGGTCTGTTGTGAGCGTTTAGATGAAGAAAATCTACTTTACACAACATAACAACTCTGTTTTAAAGTTGTAAGCAATCACATTACCACAACAAATGCAGCTAAATTATGAAGATTTCAGATAAAACTAACATTAGTACAAGGCATATGACAATGTGTCATCAAAATTTCTTTTCAAATTGAAAAATAATGACCTCAAAATACATGTCTCCGACTCTTTAAAAAAATTCATGGTACTATAAAAGTTAATTAGAGGTAAATAACTTTAAAAAGAAAGAGGAAAACCAAAACCACCCTAGATGGCCCAGACCTTTATCAGGCCATCAAGCAGTATTACCCTTACCCTCCTCTGCCGCTTTATTGTTGGTAAAATTGGATTACTTTGGCCGTGCTGTGTATTGTCGAAACAAATTGATGGTTTGCACCACTGGTTGTCAATATGTATAGAATCCTGCTCAGAAAGGCTGTTGCGAGCTGAAAACCACAGAGAGTTTCTTCCACTCCAAAGACTCCATGTTTGACAGAAGCACCAACAGTAAAGGCAATGATAATGAAGCAAAGGCCATGCGCATGCACCAACCGCCACGTGATACCCTTCCCAGTATTCCCTTACAATATTTGTCTGCGTCCTTGAAGAGCGGTGCATGGAGAGTAGCACCTGCCTCACTAGCCAATGCTTTCTCATTCTATATGCAAAGTTGACAATCAAAAAGAGTATAAAATGAGTTTAATTATCTTCTATATAATCAATTAGGAGAATCATCTAATACGATAATGAATCATCTAATATTATCGTAAAACATTCAAAACAGCATCAACGATAATCAAAGACTACCTTGTTCCTAAAATTCTTGAGAGTTTCCCTCAGAGGTTCAAGAGAGGAGAGTTTAGCAGAATGCTCCTTCCATTCCTCAGAAAGTTTTTTCAAAATAGAAACACTTGCTTCTATATTGTCCTCATAAACCTCATCCTATGACATGCAATGTAACAATAAGAAGACTAGATTAGTAATCCGCAAATTTCAAATGGTGAAGCAAAGACTAGATTAGTAATCCGCAAATTTCAAATGGTGAAGCAATAATATACGAAGAGTTCATGATATTAAATAGAGTAGCTCACCCATTGCTTGAAACAATTAGTGTTTTGGGTCAAGCACCAAATGAAAATATCAGTTGCTTCCGTGGATAACTCAGGAGTGCCTGTGACAAACAGCTAACTATAAGCCTATCCATAAAGTCCATTTTCCCTAATATTAAATCAAACAAACTAATGAAAGGCAGTCATTTCAAGTCTGCATACTTTCTGCTGCCGCTTTGACAGCAAAACTTAGTATCTGCTGCGAAACTTGTTTCATTGCTTTGCTTCCTGGGGAGCCAGCAAGAGCCACCTCTTTTAGGGTGGGATAAACAGCCTCAAACCTTTCAGTAGCCTGCATGAAACACAAATTCAAGAGACGATACAGCAAGTAATCATAATACATCTAACTTCAGATACTGTAAATGTCCCAAGAGTAACCACCTTCATTCTAGCTGAAGATGCAGGGAAGGTAACTCGTATGAGTATCTCAAACGCAGAAGGTGGTATCAAGCGCTCCCCCTTCCTAACAGCACTATTTACAAGAACTTGACGAGCTTTTGGGGTAGACAAAATTCTGCAATCAAATAAACAAAGATTGAAGAAAAAAATAAAGAATAAAGAATAAACAAATAAATACAGACATTGCAAAATTCCTGATTTCATACCTCTCCACCAGCTGCAAAACCAGATCCCTGGACTGTGTATTACAACTTTTGCCACTGACCACAGGCAAGAGGTTGCATGCCCAAGCATACAACCCTACAGCCAAGTCTCCTTGACAGGACTACACAACAAAGTTTTGATATTTGGCATGAGAAGCATAACTAAGTGAAGGAAGTAAGAAAAGAAAGAACTAGCTGTAATCTTGGTCCTGCAGAAAGATCTTTAGTTGTAGTAACGCTATGTTGTTATTCGCTCACCTGCACTGCCATCCATATAATAATTGGAAGCTTATCATGTCCTTGATACTTGGCATTCTCTCTCAGGGTTGGCAATAGATTAACTAATACATCAGGTTTCCTTCGCAAAACCATTGCTACCACTATGAACATCGCAACCTGCCATTTCAATATTGTGTTAATTAGACACTAACACAGGACAATGTAAAAAATCTTGAATTTTGTGGAGCTATAAGATCACAGGAAGTTTGCCACGAAGTTGTGCAGGAAAAAGAAATTGCAGAACCTAATTTCGCAAATGTAAAATTTGACTGGACCAAGTTCACGGGATTAAAAGGCATGCAAGTGAACTAGGGTGAAATCAAGTGTTGAGTTTATTTTAGTTTAGTTTAGTTTTAGGGATCAAGAATATTTTTATAATTTTTAAATTTTAGGTGCTGAAGTTTTGGTCTATTGGGTCTTCTATTGAGTTTCCAAATATTATTAGGTATCATTTGTGGGTTTATTGACTTGAGAATGTTATTCAAAGCCCATGAATCCAAGTCTCCTTAGGGTTGTTTTAGTTTTCCAATGAATATGGATGTAAAGCATTCTGAGTTATTGATAAACAGTTTTATTGGATTTTCAAAAATATGCTATCGAGGCTTGTGTGATGAAATGCAAGAGGTGATGTTGAGCAAACCTTTAGGTGTGATGCTAGGAAAACTAAGTGTGATGCCTAGATCCATCTTCCTCTTCTTATTCTTAGTTTCCTTTAATCTTCCAGCAATTTCAATTTCGTTCCAGCAAACACAGACCTGATTCATGTTCCCATCTATCCAGAAAATCCATCATTTAAAAACCCCAAACCCTCCATCAACTAGATACCACCCAATCCCAAAATACCAAAATGCTATTCACTGATACAGTTCAGAGCCAAAACAGCATCTCAGAAACTTGAGTTCCTTTCCTTATTTTGCCTCCAAACCAAATTCCTTTCCTTACCCCATTACAAACCTTAAATTCCCTAATATTTCCAGCCTTCTCCACCACAAACCCTAGCCCCGGCTATCCCAAAACCCTACAATAAGCCTGCCACCACAGAAAATCCTGCAACTCTGCTTCCTTTCTGCAGCCCTTTTAATGCACTCAAAATTCAATCTTAGTCCACTTTGAACAACAAAACCTCTACTTTATATCCCATCTTTAGAACTAAAAAATGATAATTTTTCTCAAGCTTTACCCTAATTAAAAGTAGACAAGCATCTAATTTTTTCCTATGTCAGATTTCATCTCAGAGCCCTCTGTCCTACCTCAATTTTGGTATTAGAGCTTTTTCTGACATCAGTCCCAGGTTCAATCTCGTACAAATGCATTAATCATAATTTCCAGAAAGAAAACATTAGGGCTGCAAAATACTCGACCTTCCAACCCATCCAACGGATACAACTGAAAATGATCAATTTCCGGTGTTAGGCAATTGGCAGTCGATAAGAAAAATTGGCTTCCAATGGTCGTCAGGTTGGCTGTCAGATGTAGGTGTTTTTTTTTTAGTCTCAGATGTAGGTGTTAGAGAACTGACTAATAGCTAACTTGAGCAACCCTTAATAGGGTATGTATATTGCCTTATTTTAGGGTTCCCTCATTTCATTTGCTTAAGTGCTGAGCTGCCTTTCCCTCTTTCTGTGAAGTGCGAATGTCTCTGCCTCGCTCCTCTCTACTACTGACTGTCGTCACTGCCTACAAAATGTTGTTAAGGACGGTACATCGACATCATCTCTCTCTCACACACACAAAAGCAATCAATCTCGTTCTTCATGAATCTCTTTGTGCCTCTCTTTGTAGCGCCTGAGTGGGTGGTGCTGTGCATTTTGGGCATGAAGATTGCAATGGCAACCATCACTGTTCCATTGGGTATCTTCTTTTAAATATCAGGCCTCATTGTCATCTCAGGTACTCCTTTGTAAATTAGATCCAATTTAATTCTGTCAAGCTCTTGGAAGTCTCTAATCTATGGATTCGGTCAATTTTTCGATGTTTTGAGAGGTTGAGTGCACAAACTAATCAATGTTTTTGGTGCTAGAATTGTGTTGGTTGATCAGACTGTTTTAGGTCCACAGTCCAATTTATAAGATTTGTATTCTGTTTGGTGGCCGAACACAAACAAACCATCATCGGTTTCGGTAAGGCTTGGTAACCTCTCTAACGGTAAGTACAGGGGTGATTTCCAACTACCGACACTAGTCAATTCGGCCGTTGAATTGGCCAACAGCCAAAACATAGGTGTGGTGCCTACCTTAAAAAACATATATTTCATAAAATGTAATGTATCTGTGTTCTGTAGTCAAACTTTTCTCACTTCCTTAATTAAGCCTAGATATGTACAGAAGGACATCATAAAATCAGTATTACTGAACATTCAGTCCAGTATACAAATCCTGACCATTATTAACGATCATATGAAACATAAAACTAAAAGTATGAAAAGATATCCAATAAAAAGATCAATTGATGAAATTTTGCTCAAAGCAAAGGGAAGTCCATATGATAAGACATAGACATGGTGCTTGAAATTATAAATGGATTGCAATAATTCAATTAGCTTCAGTGCAAGGTGTAAACAAATATATTGCAATTCCATAGAGCATAGATACGTTCTCAATAAAGGAATGGTAGAACGTAAGATGCTAGAAAAGAATTGACAAAAACTGAATTGACAAAAACTAAGGCAAAGTACACCACTGTACAAGTCACTTATCCCTACTATGCTCCAACTTTTTTTATGGACTATGCAGTTCTCACATGCTTGAATGGTAACATTTATATCACAATTTAAAATTGTTTTTGTGGTTTTTCTCCTTCTTTTTTTTGCCTTCCTTCTTAATAGATTTATTATTTTTTTGACGAATATTCCTTCTTAATGGATACTTACATTCCTTGCTTACTTACAAAATATAATAAGACTGAGTTATTGAAGTTACTAAAACTCAATGACTTATTGCTATCTATATCCCTTTTTCTAGGATTTCCGGTATCATTAACTATGTATTTTGTCATGTCCACACCCTGTCTATGTCCAAGCTTCACCTTCTAAAATATGTACAGAAAGTGCATCCATTGTAGGCACAACTCATTTCCAATGAAGGGTATATATACAGATAAGTTCTCTAATGTGAACAAAGAAATCAAAACCATAGAAAAATGAAACTCCTGCTTCAAAGGGGAAGGAGACAATAATTTTTTAAAAAAAATAGTTAACAGCAAGTTACCTGTGATTTGGAAGAAGCTTGAGGCACACCTTTTTTTGAGCCTTTGGCACCAGCTTGTTGGCTTACTAAGTCAGCAAGAATGCTGTCTAAAGACCATACTACAAAGGAACCAAGTGCCTCAAGTGAACGTTTGTTGATCCAGTCAATTGATGTCTTATAAACAGGCTCAGAAATATGTGAAAGAGGAATCTGTTGAAAGTATACTCACTGATTAGGTCCGCATATATTATAGTAAATTCAGATAAATGTACCAAATGCATAGATACGAATGCTACTTCTATTATTTTACTGAGATTATGTTAGAAGACGTGAATTTTGTGCATAGAATAATGATTCCAAATTAGAAAATAAAAAAGAAGAAAAAACAAACAAAACAATTTTGCAGATGAATTACAATAATAGGCATGGAGCTTGGAACAAAATATCAACATTTTGGAGTAATTAAGGGGAAAAAATCCATTCCTAATCACAAGTGTAAAAGGCATTTCATAATTGATATTGAGAGGGGAAAAAAATGAAAAAAGCTTGATATTGGCTTCTATACGTGATCAAGATTGAACAATCACTATACAAATCTCATCTATCTAAACAAAATACTTGTGCTAAGAAAAAAAAAGGGTAAAAAAAATTTAGTGAATAGAGTATAGCATATAGTTAGAATTCTTATTATGTTTTTCAATACCACAAATCCCATCCCCTACAACATTGATTTTAGTTGCCTTCAATGTTACTTCATTCCTAGTCACAGTATAAATTGTTAAATATTTTTTTTAAGTAATTAGCAAATATCATTAAAAGTGTAATGGTACTCTTAAGTGCACAAGAAATATATAAGGAGCACCTAAGTAGGAGCAAAAAGAAAAAGGAAATCACTATAACTAATTGTTAAACAAGAAACATAAACAGCTGTCCAAAAATACAAAGTTTTTTTTAAAAAAAAAAATGACTTAACCTCCTTCAAAATCCTCTCACAATCCTCAAAACATCTGTCATTCATTTCCCACCATAAACATCATAAAAGGCTCGTACGTACCATCTACCACACATCATTACTCTGCGTATTGCCAGTAGTCCACCAACAATCATATAACTTTGTTAAATATTATCAAAGTTGTATTTTTTAATAGGTCTCTTTTTTTATGCCAATGCAACTTCATTAACTTTTATCAATAGCACAACAATCACATGTGTAGAGTTAATTGATAAATTGATTTAATATAACATTTTCCCAAAACAAAATTTGGGTAGAGGCAGAAATCTAAACTCGAAAATGAGCAAGATTGAAGTAACACAATTTTTTTATAAGCAATCAAAAATTCATTGAAAAAGGGAAAAGAGCAACCCAAATACGCAAGATGTATACAAGCGAGACACTTAACTAGAAAGAAGAAAAATAAAATAAAATAAGAAGATAAGAGAAAAATATGAAAACTCAAAATATTAAAGTCAAAGACAGCAACCCAATGGTAAAGTGTCTTAATGAATAAAGCCTTTAAATCCACCAATGTCTTCTCATGGTTCTCAAAGCGCTGATTGTTTCTTTCCTTCCAAAGACACAAGAGGAAAGACGATATCATCTTCCATATTGCATCAAACTGAGGCCTACCACCTTATGCTCTCCAGCAAGCAAAGGGGTCTACCACCCAACTAGACATAAACCAAGTTAGCCATACACTACTGAAGATAGTATTCCAAAGAGCACTGGCAATCTCACAATGGAGTAGAAGATGATTCACTTACTCCTCACTCTTCTTACACAAGCAACATCAATCAACTACAATGACATGCTACTTTCTTGGATATCCATGGTAAGGATCTTTCCTAATGTTGCCAACCAAGGAAAAAATGCCACTCTCAAGAGAACCTTATTCTGCCAAAATACTCCTCCTAGAAAAAGAGTACTCTCATGGGAAATGCCAAAACTATTTCCCCAAAAGAGCTCCGTTGAACACAAGTAACTTTCAAACCCTCAACCAACCTTCAAAGATCAAAGTACACACCCTAGGCCAGCTAACCAAGTAGAATTTGAATTCTTCACCAATACCACCCCACAAAAAATCCCGCTGCAACTTCTCTAATGTGATTGACAACACCAACCGGTAGGGAACAAAGAGAGATGAAGTAGGCAAATTAGATAAAGTGCTTTATTCAATGTACATCTCTCCCCCTTTGACAAGTACACCCTATTTCACTTTCATCCGACCAAGCAACGCTCTATCTTCTCAATAATATCATCCCAAATAGATTTGTCCTTAAACAAAACTTCCAAGGGAAGACCTAGGTATTTCATAAGCAAAGAAGATACCCTGCAACCCAAAATGCTAGCCAGACCTTCAAAATTAATGACATTGCCAACCCACCAACTCTGACTTAGCCAAACTAATCCTCAAATCTGAAACTGCTTCAAAACATAGAAACAAACAACACAAGTTGCAAAGATGAACTGGATTTACGCAGCAAAAAATCAAGGTATCGTCTGCAAACAAAAAGTGAGAAAATTTGTTGGCACCACCAATCCTAGACTCCATGGAAAAGCCTAATAAAAGACCCTCATTCACTATAGCAAAAATTGTTTACTTAACACCTCCATAACAATAACGAACTGAAAGGGAGACAATGGGTCTCCCTATCTCAAGCCACAGGAACCACTAAAAAAACATGTCGGAGTGCCATTCACCAATACAGAAAAGTGCATTGACGAAATACAATATGTTATCCAATTACACCATTTTTCCCCAAAACCACATCTCCTCAGCAAATACAATAGAAAGTCCCATTGACATGGTCATAAGCCTTTCCAACATCCAGCTTGCACAACATGCCTGGTTCCCCAAATCTAATCCTACTATCAAAACAATTGTTGGCGATGAGAACAAAGTCTAGAATCTGCCTACCCTTGATGAAAGCATTCTGGGGTTTGAGAATGATCTTCTCCGCTACCATTTTCAACCTCTTAGCTAGAACTTAGGTGACAATTTTGTAAACTACACCCACTAAGCTAATAAGTCGAAAATCTTTAATGTCAACAACCCCTAATTTCTTCAGTACAAGAGAAATTAATGTGGCATTGAGGAATTTTTCAAACATACCTTTAGAGTGAAAATAATGAAATGCCACCCCAATGTGATCAAAAGTAACACCATCCAACCTAGGCCGCCAATTGAACCACATAGTATACAAGCTATCATAGAACTGCACAATGTATTCTTTGATCTCAGGCTAATCTAAAAGAACTGTACCCATAACCACCAGTTGCTCAATGGAAGTATTCCTTCTATTCAAATTGGCCACTCGATAAAAGAGCTTTGAGTACTTGTCCCCCTCTCTTTAACAACACCACCCTCAATTTTGGCCTCCAATTCACGTCTTCCGAAAGAGTTACTCTCTTCAAATCATTAATCATCATAGCCTTCCTTGTTATCTCCTCCTCACTTAAGCGTCTCTTTTCTTCCAAACCCTCAAAAACCCATAAAAATCATCCAAAAGAAGCTTTTTCTCTTTCTACGTTGCCAAACAGCTCATTCCAAACTTCTAAATCAACTTTCAAATCCCTAAGTTTGCAAGCCAAAATAAAACTCGAAGAACCCTGAAAATGATAAAAGGTCCACCACCATTGGTTTACTTTATCTACAAAATCCTCTGCTTTTAACCACACTCTGGAACTTGAAATACCTTCTAGCTTCAGGAAGGCTTCGCAATTAAGAAGAAAAGGGAAATGGTCTGGGCACAATCTAGGCAGCCTTTTCTAAATCAAATCAGATATTTGAACTTCTCAATCCAAAGAAACAAGGAATTTGTCAATTCTAGACCATGAGGGAGGGTTCCTATTGCTAGACCACGTAAATGAACCACCCACAAGAGGAATGTCCATGAGCCCTTACTCAAAAATGAAATCTGAAAACTCCACCATAGTTGGACAAAATCGGGTCCACCCAATCTCTCACTAGGAAAGCAAGTGACATTAAAATCCCCCCAATGCATTAGGGTAAGTCCCACCAACTTAGCAAACCGACCAATTCATCCCATAAAAGCCTTCTATCACGCAAGGATCGTTCAACTGGTAATGGGCTTCACAACTAGGCTAAATGTACCATCAAATTCCTCTCCAGCCTTGCAGATGAAAGACCTTCGCTATGAGCTTTATAGTGAAAGATTGAGCTGTCAAACCTCTCTGCATTAAGGCCAAAAACACCCGCAAAAGCCCAATATAATTGTTCTTCGACATTTCTGAAAGAAACAGCAACTGAGAACTCACCCACACACTCTTCAATTTTCTCCACCACCCTCCTATCCCACATGAGCAATTAAAAGCATGTAGATGATCTTTGTCTACTTCTCAGTGTTGGTTTACCTTTACTGGATTAGCTTATTAGCTTATTTGACTTATGACTAAATATCTTCATCACATGAATTTTTAAAATAAAAATAAATAAATTATTTTCACAAGAAAAGCACAATAGAGCTTGACGAGCCTCAAGCCAAATACATTTGGCATGAGAAGCTCCTAGCTTAAAAGAAAACAACGAGCCCCACAAATTAATGCAATCTAAGAATCCACAAAGATTAAAAAAAAAAAAAAAAAAACACAAACAAAAAAAACAAACAAACCAAACTTCACGTGTCAAGAGAACAATGAATAAAGGAGCTACGATGGGAGGTTATACGAAGGCAGATCCACACCTTCAAACATTCTTGTGTTCCTTTCTCTCCAAATGCACCATGTCAAATGGCAATGACAGTATCTTCTACACTATACCAGTCTTAATCTTCCAAACTACTTTCCTGTTCCAACTCAAAATAACCCAACCCAAACAATTTGTTACTATCGACATCATTCCAAACAATGAGAAAGGTAAGGCCACAATCGTTAGTAGCTGAGCAATGTAGCAGTGAGTGCTCCTCCATCTCACTCTTGTCTCCTGTTTACCCTATACGACACCAATTAGCTACAAATTGGCACCTCCAAATATTTATACCGTCACTAGTTCATCCATCATACCATCTTCCAAATAACTGACAATATCAGCTCCATAATAAAATCGTTAATAATTTAAATCTAACATTACCATATTATATTAACCCTTGGTTACAGCACCCCCAAAGAAGCATCTAACAGCTCCGTAAAGATGAAAGCATTCTATGTAGCTTTCCGCAACATTTGCCTTTACAAAAATAACAATTGAGAATCAATCAGAAATGTAACGCTTAAGAGGCAAGCAAAGAGTCCCCAGTCCACCCATATCATCTTACAAAAGAGTTTTAAATCCTTATCGACCATAATCTATGTAATGCCACAAACAGGTAACCAAACTGTTTATTGAAATAGATCGTATACAAATTTCAACTGCACTGATCTCATCTGGAATTGTAGTCATAAAGAATAATGTACATGCATTACTCACATCGGCTAATTTTGCCACCGTGGACTCCCGCAGAATCTTCACCCACGGAAACTGCGCCGCGCTCACCGCCGAAAATGCGCGCCCGAAATAATCCGCGAACCGCATCAGCTGTATCTGCTGCGATTCAAACGATGCCTATCCCCGGTAACAAACAAACAAACAAACACAATCACATCCAATCCCTTTACAGACCAGATCAAACACGAAATAAAAAGAAATAGAATTGAATACGAAAAGGAAACAGTGAATCGAAAAACTCACCGATATATCGGCGAGAAAAGCCGATAGATTGTCCGCGTCGATCTTCGCGGCCGCATCGGGGACGGTAACCTTGGGCTTCTTCGGCTTCTTCGTTTTGATTTTCTTGACTTCCTCGGCCTTCCCGTTATCCACCACGCCCTCGCCATCGCTTTCGTCAGCGTCCTCGTCGTCGCTCCGGTGCTTTGATCTGACCGGAGCGTCGGCATTGGCGGCGGCCCGCTGAGCTTCGAGAATTCGCCGGCGGCGCTCCTCGGACTGCTGCTCCAGCGAGTGGAAGACGTTTTCGGCACCATTTAGAGATCCGTTGGGGACGGCCTTACCTGGATTCGTTAGGGGATTGGAGGGCTTGATCTTCCTCTGGCGCTTCGGGTACGTGACCTTTTGCCACCCATGGTCATTGTTGTTGCTGTGAGCGTTGGCGGTGGCTTCGTGGTCTCCGTTGGCGCTCGATTCGAAAGCTACGTAATTTTCTTCCATGGCTGCTTTTGGACTTTGAAATCTTTTCTTCACGTTTTTTCTCTCGCTTTCACGGGGGAGAGAGAACGAAATGTACAACGAGGGAAGTAAGTGAGGACAGGCAAACGAGCTTCGGTCTACAAAAGGCTATTTAAGGAGTTGACCTCCCTTAATTTAACCCCTTTTTCAGTACGGAATTACAGGAGTGCCATGTGACTCGCGTTCTGTAAAATATGATCGGAGGTACTTTTTTTTTTTTTTTTTTTTGAAATTATATGATCGGAGGTACTAATCATTCTCCGGCGGTCAAAATAATTGAATAATGAAAATAAACTAAGAGTTCGTTAAGTGTTACTTTAAAAAATAACGGTTTTAAAACTAATTTTTATAATTTCACTTAATTTTTAGGCTCATTTGATTTACGGAATGCATATTTTATTAGGAAATGTAATAGTTATAACTGGGGATAAAAAGTGAAAAATAATAGTTATTCATGTTCATTAATTTAGTAAAAATATACATATGCAAAAACTAGAATTTAATCAAAATTACTAAAAATTACATGCTATTTATTTCTTGTTTTTTCAACTCACGTTAAAAACAAAAAAAAAAAAAAAAAAAAAAGAAAATAAGGTGGGTGGCCGACCTCCCCCATGAGTGGTCAGCCACCCACAGAAATGGCCGGGGGTGGCCGCGCCACCCAAACGCCCCGTGGGGGTGCCCACAACCACCCTCGACACCCTCGGGGGTGGCTACGACCACCTCAGAGGAGCCCCGAGGATGGCGCGACCACCCTTAGCCTCTTCTGTGAGTGGGCGACCACCCAAATTTTTCATCTTTTTTATTTTTGTTTTTTTTTATTATTATTTTGTTAAGTTTAAAATCAAATAAAAAACAATATGGGTGTTTTTGTAAATTGCACTCTATTTTTTAAGGAATAGTTATTTCTCTCATTGTTTAGATGAATAGATATTCATCTATGTAAGGGATTAATCATTCCCACGGAAGTAATTATTATTAGGAATAGACCCCTAAGGCTCTACCAAACAAAAGTATGACTATTCTAAAGATCTATTTCACAAACCAAACGGGGCCTTAGTAAAATTTGTTAAAAAGTGTTTTTTTGGTAAATTTAGTATTTAGATAACATTAGCATAAAAGTACGAATCCATCGACAAATTACCAACAAAGGGATTTGTTTATAACCGTAAAATAACTAACATTGTTTATAAGCCTTCATTTAAGCCCCTCCGCAAACTAAAGTATAACTTATTATTGGACAATAATTGTGGATTATCTATGTTATAAAATAAAGGAAATACACTTTACCTCTCAAGTTTCACTTCATTTTTAATTCGGCCTCCAATGTTTTAAAATTGACAATATGTTCCAACAAAGTTATCAAAAATTTGCAATGTAACCCATATGTTAATAATTTTTGTTTTCTCCTACATCAATTATTGAAAAGATTTAATTGACCCTATATTTAAAAAAAAAAAACAAAAACAAAATTTTGGGGTGGTCAGGCCCCAAAATTAGGTCGATTAATTCAACCTTTTCTTGTAAGATTACTGGCAATTCCTCTAGTGTAGCTAATTATTAATTGACTGAGATGATTGCTCGTTAACAAATTAGAGTAAATATAAGCAAAAGGTAACAGTATAATATCTTAGATTATTATAATCATAGGGTATACAAGTGTTATTATCAATCATAGGCTTATAGTCTCCAATCATAAAAAGAACTACCAAGCAAACCTGATACCGCTAATCATTTGCTTGGCATCTTCATCCTAGAGGATTGGCTTACACTCAAAATCACCAACCTCCTAAACAGCAATATACAGCGTAAGTCTATGACTTAGTAAGTAAATCTCACAGTTGAGTATGAAATGAGCTTATGAGTTGTAGTTTATATACTGGAATAATGAACATGAGTTTTCATAAATATAATAGGTGTTGTCTCTCTTACTATACCATCAAAATATAGTTTTGGTTTTGGAGAGGTATGGCCTAATTTCAGCAGCAATCACCAGTATTTTGAATGCAAGACAATAATGCATTATATAAGCAGTAGCTATCTTATATGGTCTATCCGAGATATTACACATCATCAGTAGGGTTGGCGTTGTCTCGAGTGACTTGTAATATAATCGGTGCCTCGAATATTGTATGCTACTATCCATAACACTAGCAGCTCGATTGAGTCCGACATCGGGTGGGCCACGCCACTAATAATGTATAAGAGTGTAAACGAGACGAGCTTGGGCGAGCTTAAGCTGTCTGAGCTTGGCTCATTTATTTTGGGATCAGGTTCAGGCTCGGGCTCAACCTCGACTCGAGCCTGAGATTGTTGTTCGAGCTCAGCTCGATAGGGTTGAATCCCTGTTCGAGCTCGAGCTCGGGCTCGACTATTCTGGCTGAAACCCACATCAAGAACACATCACAAAATCTCAACCTAAATCAAACGTAGGTGAAATCTTTCCCAACCAATGTGATTTTTCTATTATAAACAATGGGCATAAAGAAAATACATAGGAAAGGCTAAGATTTTAGCTCACAACAACCCATGGTCGGAAACCCCTCCTCTTTGGCTTCATCGTCTTCTTCTTTCAACCATCACAATCTCTGCATCTCGATCTCTCTCTATCATGTACTTGAATTTGATTGAGACCAAGCAAGAAGCAGTAGATGCGGCGAGGGTTTTGGTATGACCGTATGAGAAAAAGTGGAGAAATGAGGAAATGAAAGAAATGGATTGGTGCAAGCTGGCAAGGCTTGGAGATTGAAACGTTGTAGCATTTTCGAGGCGGCGTGTCAGCTATTGAGAGGCTGATTATTACAAGCGTGAGCAGTTGTTGTGGAATAGTTGGCAAAATCAAAGGGTCTGAAATTTTTCATTTTTTAACAGTTAAACATAAATGTAATTTTAAGATTTTAATAAATAATGAGATTTATGGAAGGGAATCAACCAATCAGAAATAAAATCTCATGTAAGTCCGGAGTGTAAATTAAGACCAAAATAAATGCAATTTTAAGATTTTAATGAATAATGAGATTTATGGGAGGCAATGAGTCAATTAGGAAATGCAATTTTATAGGATTTAATGAATAATGAGATTTATAGGAGGGGATCAACCAATCAGAAAATATTATTTGTTACTTAGTTTATATATATATATATATATACGAGCTTACTCGTGAGCTTAGCCGAGTCGAGCCGAGCTTGCTTCATTTAATATTCGAGCCGAGCTTATGCGAGCCGAGCCCGAACTCGCTCACGGGCGGCTTGCTCTCTTAACACCCTTAATGACGTATGTCATGTAATGACTCGTCAATCAAACATGAATGCACCGGTCACGAACTACCATTGGATCAAAGGCCCATAAAAACACAAATATCCTTTAACCATAGAATCAAGCTCATATAGTAATATAACGCCCCCAAAACTGGCATTAACCATTTTATTAGAGCTATTAGCAATCCCTCAAGTTCAATTAACTGATAAATGTCTGAAAGTATCGTCATCAAGCACACTCAAAGTAAATATAACAAAATGTGAAAATGATAGATCTGAGTTATCTAAATTAAGTCACCAGGCATGCATATACTTATACTATCACCAATCATAGACTGGGAGCTACTTAATTGAAATAAAGTTAATCTACTCAAATTTGGTATAAATATAGTTGTCTTTAAGGTTCCTTTCTTTAAAAGTCCTCTTAAAACAAATAACTTGATAAGCCGCAAACACAGCGTAAGTCTAAAAACCTGTTTGGGATTGCGGTGGAAAATAAAGCTTTTGGATATAGAGCTTTTGCCTGTGAGCTTTTGGCAAAAGTGCTATTACTGAAAAGCTATTTACATGTTTGGTAACTACGTGTCTTAACTGCTTTTTTGATGTTACTGATGTTTGGTAACAAAACTAAAAAAGTGATTTTAGTTGCAAAAATGACAATAAAGGACATGTAATGATTTTTTTTTTTTTAATATATGCTGAAAAAAAAAAAAAAATCATTACTTGTCCCACCAAATATATGTCATTTTACGTGAAATCATTATATGTTTTTCAATAAAGGCCTAAGGTTGGCAATGATTTTTTTTTTTTTTTTTCCATTTTATACCAACATTTTTATATAAAACTGTTTAATGTTAGCTTTCACAAGTAAAAATTATTTTGTAATGGTTTATGTAACAAAACGTCAACATTTTCTTTCTTTTATACTTATAAGTAATAAAAAGTGATGTCAATTATTTTCTTTCTTTCTTTTTTTAAAATTATTTAAAGTATTTAACATTTCAAAGTATTTAACACACTTTTTAACACCACAACACTTCAAAGTATTTAACACATAAAAAAGAACAACATTCAAGGAGATCCTTACAACATTTTAAATAGTTTATAACAAAACAACATTAAAAAAATAAATAAATAAATAAAAACATTAGCGGGTCATAAGTAGATTAGCAATATGATCACGCTCAATGTTCATAGAATTTTCATTGGACGTCTCTGATTGTTGTATGCTTGACTCATCTTGTGCTTCGTGATCGCCTATATTGTCAGTAGGAAGTAAATCTTCATCATCATCATATGGTTGGAACTCAGCATCCTTTATTGCATGCTTCCTAATGAAGCTATGAAGAGTCATAGACGCCACCACGATTTTCACTTGTTTATCATAAGGAAAATTCGACATGCAATGTAATAACTTCCACTTATTTTTTCATACTCCAAATGTTCTTTCAATAGTGCATCTAAGTGACGAATGTGCATGATTAAAAATTTCATGTATACCCCTCGGTTGGCTTCCGCGACGAAAGTCTGGTAGATGATACCGCTCCCATTTGTATGGCCCTATGTATCCCTTCATGTGAGGATATCCTACGTCTACCAAGTAATATTTTCCTACAAAAAATATACGAATAACGGTCATAAAAAGCTTTTGAAAAAATATATTTTTTTCATGTATAATTCATAATTGTTATTTTTATTAAATACAAACCTCTAGGTGGGTGTGGAAATCGTAATTCTTCCTTTCGAATAGCTTCTAAAAAAATACGTGTATCATGTGCAGTACCTTCCCATCCAATCTAAACAAAGGTGAAACACATACGAAAATCACAAATAGCCATAACATTCTGTGTAGGAATCCCTTTTCGACCAATATATGGTATTTGTTTCGATTGAGAAATTTTAACTGGCACATGGGTTCCATCAATGGCTCCAATACAATCTTTAAAGTATGACTAATGCCACTCATCATCACGAATTTTGCTTCGAACATCCCTAAACTCCCTATCAATAGGATTAATAATGTCAATCGCCATTCTTGAAACGGCCATTAAAACACTAGTAAAATGTCTACTAATTGTTTCTCCTGAATGTTGAAACATTTCTTGCACTATTTTATTCCCAAACCCATGGCTTAAAGTATTCAAAAACATAGCCACTAACTCTTCAACAGTTAATTTCTTAGTACATCTTAAATGATATCTTTTCTTCAACTCTTCACACAAGTAAATGAATACATGTATTTCCATTATGGAATTTTGTTTGCACCTATCAGGATTACCTTGTAAAATCTCCATAACCCACTTATAACCTATTTGAGAAGAGGTCCTACAAGGTTCCTTTGTAATATATGGCATATAATAGTTCTCAACAAATTCTACTGTTGTAGCTGCTAGAATAAAAACATCATTTTCATTTTCATTTTCATTTTCCTCTTCACCATAATCACTATCACTTGTATCATCTTGAGTGCTATAATCCCTATTGTCCATGTCCGTAAGGAAAAAAAATAAAGAAATAAACACAAAATAAATATATAAGCACCCATAAAAAAAAAAAAAAAAGAATAACATTCAAATAAATCCTTGTAACTTTTCAAATAGTTCATAACAAAACCACATTAAAAAATAACAACATTATTCCATGCTACGACGATTAATTTCTCTATTTCTCATTTGCTTGATAAAGTCAATCTGCAACCATGGCTCTTTAATAGTCACAAACATCTCTTTATGTGATCTCTTAAGAAATACCTCTGTTGCAAACTTAAGTCAATGTCATTTTCTCTTTCGGCAATCCCCCGAACAACATCCATAACCTCTTCAATATTACATCCAGGCTTATTGTAGCTCTTAGATGTCACTGTATTCTTACTTTCTATTACATCACAAATACGACTCAAATGTTGACTAACGATTGGAACTCATTTCTTTCTTTTCTTACATTGAACCGCAAGACCAAACTTCTTATTTTTTTTATCCTGCGTATCTAAATATGCAGGAATATCATTAATGCCATGTGTATTGAGATTTGGTTTATCATCCAAAACATCTAGACCTTCTACAACATTGTCATCTTCATCAAGTATTACAGTTGCAGCATCAATGCCACTAATATCATTAGGAACCAACCCTATGGATGGTACCCAAGATCCCTCCCTGGTGGCAGTTATATCTCTAAACAATATTTTCACCTTCATAGCATAAGCCAAACCTGTCGTGCGAAACTTGGTTGCTTTTGGAACTTCCTGTATTTAGGTATTTGTAAAAATCAATAATAAAACATTTTTTAAATCATTTAAACAAAAACAAATAAGTACAAATATTGTACCTGCAATTTTTTTTCCCACCAATCATTGGGTGCATCAATTGTCTTTTTCACCGGATCCCATCCAAGGCCAGTTTCCTTGCCTATCAATCTCTTCCAAATGTTCCACTCTTTTTTCAAACTATCCAACTTGTTCTTTAGTTGTTTATAACAATATTGTTTTCCAGTTTTTTTCATTAAATTTATCTATCACATTTTTTCATCCTGTCCTATTGAAATGTGTTCCTAGGCGGTTACCAGCATGAATCTCAGTAATACATATGTCAAGATAATCTTCTAGCAGTTTTTCAGTCCAAACTACTTTCTTTATATCTGCAGTAACAGCAACGTTGCTTTGACCTTTTTTACTCATGTTTGTCATACAATAAATAAGCTGATAAAATTATAAATAAAAAAGTATGTTAAACACTATTAATAATTAAAAATTTGTTTCAAGTGACCAACGGATAGAATGCAAAAATTTATATTTACATGAATAATATGCATATTCATCAATAAAAGGGCAACAACAAAAAATAATGGAATCAAGTTTCTGCAACATGAATAGCATTAAATAGTTCACATAAACTAATTGTTTCTCCCCCATCATAAGCTTTATATATATATATATATATATATATATATATAAATTAGCATGCTGCACTTGAACCAATGTGGGTGTACATATATACTTTTTCTGTCTACAACTATTTCTTGACTTTTTTTTTTTTTTTTTCTTCAACTCACGCGCAAGACTCCTTGCAGGCATTTTTTTTTTTTTTTTTTTGCTTAAAAATTTCATTCTCTAAAGTTCCTGCCACTAGTTTCAAAGATTTCCTCGAGACCACTAATTTCAGAGGATTTCCTCGGATCCTCACTCTTTTTTCCTTCGGCCTCCTTAAGACTCCTTACAAGGGTTTTCCTTAAAAAATGTCATTCTTTAGAAGATTTCCACCACTAATTTCAAAGATTTCCAAAAAGATTTCCTCGAGACCCACACTCTGTTTTTTTCCTTTAACTCACACGCAAGACTCGTAGGCTTTTTTTTTTTTTTCTTAAAAAATTTCATTCTCTAGAAGATTTCCACCACCCACTAGTTTTCAAAAGATTTCCTCAAGACTCACTAATTTCCAGAAGATTTCCTTAGACCCTCACTCCTCAGACACTCACCCCTCACCTTCTCATCCTCGATCTCTTACCTTCTCATCTCCTCTCTGTGCTCTCCCCTTTTCTCTTCCCATCTCAAAACTCAAGCCTTCAAATAAATGAACAACCAAACACCCACCAGGACTAGTACTAGTGAAAAATATGAGAAGGTGAGGAGAAGATGAGGTGCCATGGTAGGAAAAATATCACGGCACCGCCGAAGACCATCGTGGCTCCACCACTGCAGTGATCTAGGCAGGTGAGTTATCTCTCCTTTATCTTCTTCCCTTTGATCTATTCTCTATACTATTCGATGTTAATCTATATTTTTCCTATATGTATTCTGTAATAAATGTAAAAATATGTGTTTTATTGGAAAAAAATGGATGAGCAAAAGCAAAATTAAATGGAGCTATAGCTCACCTGCCTGGATCTCTCTCTCTAGAGTAGTTGGAGGCAACGAGAAGGATTTATCAAAGGGTGGGAAGAGATGCTTATATATGGATTTTGTTGTCATTTTGTGAAATTTGTAAGGGTATATTTGTCTATGCATATATTTCATTAATCACAAAAGTGCGGCGCGCCTTTCTTCTAATCGTCCGTTTCAGCAGAAGCTTCATTATTCAACTTATGCTCAAACGTGAGTTTTAACGTTTGAAACTTCAAAAGCTCTTTCACAACCATTTTACCAAATGACCGTATTTTGGCTTAAACAAGCTTTTGATGCTTCAGACGCACGTTTTGGGTCTGCAAGCGTAGACCCAAACATGCTCTAAGACTTAGTAAATAGATCTCACAGTTGAGTATAAAATGAGCTCTTATTTAAGTGCATAAGTAAACATATATTTATTTTAAACAAAAGAGGTGTCACCTTTGTCACTATACTAAAAATAAGGTTTTGGTTTGTGAGAAGATTGGATGTAATTCCAGGGACAATAGCCTATTTTTAATGCATAAAATTAATGCTTTAATAAGTCATAACTATCACGTATGGTCTATCCGAGATATTACCTATTCTTAGTAGGGTTGGCGCTGTCCCAATGGACTTGTAACACAATGTCGATGCTCCGACCATTGTATGCTACCGTCTATAACTATCAACTCGACAACCTCTTGTGACCCACGCTACTAATAATGTACATCATGTAGTAACCCGCTAATTAAACATGATTGCGCCAGTCACGAAGCAACCATTGGATCCAAGGTTCGTATAAACAAATATACATTTAACTATAGAATCAAGTGCATATAATAAGCTAATAACCATTATACCACCTATGCCAGTGTACCATGTCATACAATGCATCTTATTAATTAATTATTAAGGCGGTTACCAAGTTGTGTAAAAATAAATATGCTCATAACATACGCGTGCTCAGTCAACTCATATATCGCACGTTTTTAAGAAAAGTAGTCAGTAAGTATTTACTTACCTCCTACGCTCGCTCGATTCCTCAGACATTGGAACCCCTGCTATAACGAAACATATTTTATCGTTACATGCAGTACCAGAGAACGTATTATAAACACATAAGGTCATAATCGATAAGTAATCTAGCTAAAAGGTTATAAACTCTAATTTTACTCATTTCGTACACTCGTCAAACATTTGAAGCTTCTGGCTGAATATTCGAACTTAGGGTTGAATGTTCGGTCAGTATGCAGGGAATGTTCGATCAAATGCCATAATACATGCAAGGCTCCTATCCTCTAATTACTGCGTAACAAATCTCATGTTAGGCTCTTAATGAGTTCATGCAAGCATAGTAAACCATGATATTATGAAAACTTGGGAAAACAAGAGGTGTTTTTTAAACATTTGAAAACTTTTTCACTTTTTAAAGAGAATAATAACACAACTCATCATAGGATTCCTAAGACTTGTAAAGAACATGAAAAACACTAGAATACCATAAAAACTAACAAAGGGCAAGAGAGCTTATCTTGAAGAGGGTCTCCTACTTCCAAATCTCCTCCTTCTCTATCTAAAATACCTCTTTCTTCTAGTTTTAGGATTACGAGGGGTGTGGAAGTAAAGGGATGGGGTCGAAGGTCAGAGGATGTGGGTTATTTATAGGGGAGTGGGAGTGTGCATGTTAGATAAGGTGGAGAATGAGTTAAAATTGCTTTTCAAATTGTCATTGAACGTTCAGTACTATAGTCGAACATTCGATGTACTATCATACAATAGTTCTAGGGCTGCAGGTCGAACATTTGATTAATGCCTAATGGTTTCAAATTTGGTCAATGAACGTCCAAGGTGGTCCCCTGTCGAACATTCACACTAAGGCCATGCTCGAATGGTTGGTGGTCTCCTATCGAACGTTCGGTCAAAGGCAAAAAAAAATAATGATTGTTCACTTAAAATAAAAGAAATGGTCTTTTAAAAAATTGTAAATAATGATTGTTTTGATACAAAAAAAAAAAAAAAATGAATACTAGAGATACACTTGTTTTTTCTTAATGGTCTTGTTTCGGGTTTTAAAGTTTTTGGGGCATCACAAGTAAGCCCATGACCATTATATTGCACATACTTATGTATCATGTCATACTATGCATATCGTTATCTATTGAATTAAACATATACCCAATTCCATAAAAAGTAAATAGGCTCATAACATACGCGTGTTCAGACAACTAACATATTGCACATTTTTATTGAATGCAGTTGTAAGTGCTTATTTACCTCGTCTGTTCGCTCAAATCCTCGGACATCTTGAATTCCTACTATTTCAAAACATATTTTAACATTACAAGCAACACTAGAGAATCTATCTTAAACACATAAAATCCTAGTCGGGAAAAGGTCACAAAACCCTAATTATCCATTTTGGACATTGTCCAAACGTTCGGGCTCATGGTTGAATATTCGGTCAGAGTGTAGCGAACGAACAAGCCATAATGTTAGAATGTATGCAAGGTTCTTATTTCTAAATCGACATGTAGCAAATATCATCATAAGCTCCTAATAGGTACCATAAAGACATAATAAATCACAACAACATGATAATCTAAGAAAACAAGAGGTGGTTTAAAACATTTGAAAAACCTTTTTACTTTTTAAGGAAAATAATTACATAAACTCATCGTGGCACTTTAAAATTTGTAAACAACATGAAAATCGTATAAATAACATAAAAACAAGCTTAGTGCATAGATGTTTACCTTGAAGATGGCAAACAACTTAAAAAAATCTCCTCATTCTCTCTCTAGAAACTCTTTCTCACTCTAGGGTTAAGGTTGCTGGGGTGTGGGGTAAAATGTGAAGTCTAGAGGGCGAGGGGTGTCCCTTTTATAGGAGAGGAGGTGTAGATAAAGTTGAGATGATGGATAATAGGTTAAAATTACTTTTTAGACTGGCTTCGAACGTTTGGTGCTATGCTTCGAACGTTCAGTGTACTATTACCCAATCGTTCTAGGATTGTAGGTCGAATGTTCGTGTGGTCCATGACCGAACGTTGAGTACGAAACTAAAACTTGAATATTTTGGTTGTTTTTCACTAAAAATGTTTAAACAAAGTTGTAAGAGCAGTTGTATTGTATAAGTGATTAATACTTACAAAAAAACAAAAAAAAAAAAGAATTTCGGGTTTTTAATATTCGGGGCATCACACATATGGCCCATGGGGATGGTTCGGCGGCCCACCCCCATCTTTAGCCCATTGGTGGTAGTTTCGGCCACCCCTTCTAGCCACTTAGGGGTGGCTGAACCACCCCTATGGATCGTGGGGGTTGCTCACCACCCTCAATTTTACTAGATGGGGGTGGCCAAGTGACACCCATGGCCAAAGGGGGTGGCTACAACCACCCCAATTTTTTTTTTTTTTTTTTTTAGGGCATTTTTTGAATTATCCTAAATTTAGGACAATTTTGAAAAGTTAAACTAAAAAACACATGTGCGGCACATGTGAGCTAGTTTTCGTCAAATTTGACGAAAATGTCTAACGAAGTGGCTACATTGAATTTTTGATACTTTGTTGGGATACATTGCAATTTTTTAAACATTGAAGGCCAGATTAAAAATAGGGTGAAACTTTGGAGAGTAAAGTGTATTTTTGCCTAAAATAAAGATGTGTGAACTACAAAATTAAAGAATGCAAAATAAATGTATATTTAAATGACTAAATTATTGAACAGTAATTTGCACTATGTAGTGTGTATATTGAAAATATTGAATACTACTCTAAACAGTAAGTAGTTTATAAAATTACAGAAGAATATTATTACTGAAATGTCATGTGCACGTAAATAATAAGCCCATGTGAGTGTGTGATGATGCGTACGTGCTAGCTTCGTCCCGGGTGACACCATTAGCATGTGTCTACCAAAAAGCCATTCTATAATAAAAGAAATGCAATCCCATATAAAGCACAAAATAAAATATTGTAGCTTTCAATGTGGGACAAAGTGTAAGACAAAAATAAAGAGAAAGTTGAAATTTTCAAATTGGAGGGAAACTTTAATTTTCATTAAATAATTTTCAACATTCTACTTAGGCAATGACATCTTGCTATATTGCTTGTTACGAACGTTGGCATCTCAACAAGTCAAATAAATTCTTAAATGAAAATTTAACCATCCTCTACGCCTATCGAACATACTCACAACTATTGAATAAAAATTCTATATTGTTTGTTCACGTTTATACACTATAAAAATTATGCTCACTAGCGGTGACCCAAAGTCACCGCTAATGAGGAAAAAGTTGCCGCTATTTATAAATACCGACAACACGCGGCCACTATTTGGTGGTTGGTAGTAATCCGACAGTAAAGTTAAATACCGGCGACTTTCAAAGTTGCCGCTAATGACAACTCATTAGCGGCCACTCTAAGTTGCCGCTAATAAATTTTTTTTGCCGGAAAAAAGGGTTCAAAATGGTTCCATGGTCGCCACTATTGGTATATCATTTGCAGCGACCACCAAGTTGCCGCTAATTGTATGTCATTAATGATATACGAAAATTAAAAAATAAAAATAAAAAAAGTGAATAGCAGCCACATGGAGTTGCCGCTATTCCTCTATCATTAGCGGCAACCTATAGTTGCAGCTATTCGTCTGTCATTAGCGGCAACATAGAGTCGCCACTATTTATCTCATTAGCGGCAACTTAGAGGTTGCTGCTAATGAATTAAAAAATAGAAACTCAATAACAGCGACCCTATGGTCACTGCTATTGAAAAAAAAAAGCATATATATATATATATATATTGGGATGGCACGTGCAATACATCATAGTGTAAACAAAGATAACCTAGGACAATAGATATAACTCACTTAAATTTTGGGCATCCTATTTCTCGATTACTCAAAAGCAACTTGCTGGAAATTTCCAAAACCATTTTCAGTTATGAAAAATGAAAGGAATCTTATTTATAAAAACAAAATAACAAAAAAGCCATATGGGTCGGAAGTGCACCATTCTTCATCAATATTCTCTTTCCCGCGTATGTGCTTGTAAGTGCAGTAATGCTTTCGTGATGCCTAGAAGAGAGAGAGAGAGAGAGAGAATTCATATGCAAACACTACACGTTTGAACCAGGAAAGAAAAAACTCCAGAATAACATTATTCGAAAGCAAGAATACAAGAAAAATACATTACTTAAAAAGGGTCTTGTTCAAACAGCTATATACCTCCTCATGGAGTAGAAGAGTGCAACTTCCACCCACATATCCAACAACAACATATTAACCATTGAGAAATTTTCTTGCAGTAAAAAAGATTCCTTTTATAATTGCTCACTCAACAACTAGTACCAATGAAAAACATGTTTCATGATTAAATGATTAGGAATTATTTTCACCCTTAGTACTGTTAATTACACTTGGCTGCAATATGGATAATAGAAGGAAAGGAGACAAGCACTCTATGCTGTGATGACCTACAAAGCAAGCAAATTGGACAAATCCGAGTGGTCCAATATATGTTAAGCAATAAAAAAATCTATTCAGTTTCTAAATGCAAGGACCTATCTAAAAAAATGCATGGGAGTGTGAGGCATGAGACTTGAGAGACATCCATATAAGACGCTAACCATTAGCATGCATCATTAAACATGCCCTCCAAGTCAAGATGAATGGTCCACTACCAAATAATTAGTTTTATTGGGACGATAAGTCGATAACCAAATCACAGTCAATATAAAGACAACAAGCTATCAGGAGGGCTAACACAAATTCCCGTTGTATAATACCTAGGAATTTGTAAAACATGAACTGGCAAGGAATAAGTAAACATACCAAAACTGCCATTGGCATTCGATAAGCAGTTTTCCGGTATTCACGAATCACTTGAGAAATTTGTGAATGCCTCCTCCTTAAAATACAGAAAAATAGTTGATTACCATTTAAGAAATGAATTCAACATTTGACAACACAAAATATCAATGTCTTGATACTTGGGAGCTTGTAAAATCTTCTGTTAAACTTCTCAAGTAATTCTATGGAAACTACAAAAATAATTGACATCATATGACCCAAATTCTTTATAATTCTTTGTTTTTCAGATCAAATTACTACAAATAGTGATCAGAAGAAAAGATTGTCGCCAACTTATAGCCAATTTCAAATTAGAATTGCATAAGATAGGGGATCAGTTGTAATATGAAATTTTTTAACTACAACTTTGCATGAGAAGATAGGCAATCCTTATCGTGGCATTGAAGTGCAATAGTGTCAGAAATAAAACCTTACAACTAAATAACTAATTTAACCGCCATAACATAGGGAATTATAGTTGAAAACTGCAATGCTTCCCATGTCATAAACTGCAGTATTTTAACATAAACTTTGTAACTATTACATTTCAGTGTATATACAAATATTAAGATATTTTGTTCTCACTAAACATATTGCTTTATGAAGTGGGTCGTCCAGTGCTTATGTGAAGTTTCTAAAACATTCATAATTACTTTATAAAGCAATAGTCCATCTGAAATCACAAATTTCAACAACCTATTACCTGACTAAACAAACAACACAAACAAATAAATAGAAGCTCCCAATTGAAGAGATTAGGATAAAACTTTACGATGCATAATATATGGTTGGTTTTGCCATTTTCTTTTGATTCTTGCTGTTTGCTGTAGATTGAGCTGGCTCACTACCGGGAAAAAACAACATATATATATATATATATTGGGATGGCACGTGCAATGCACGTGCTTCATTCCCTATTCCCTATATTATGTATAACTATAATTGTTACCATTATAATTTTAATAATATACATATATTATCCTATAAATAGATTTAATGTCTAGATTATTGAACAAGTATACATAAACTTTTATGAAAAGTAAGACTATAAAATTGAGTAAATATGATGTACCTAAAGAAAACAAAAGAGGTTTAATTTAGATATCACACATAAGTTGTTACTTCAAATCAAGGGTATTGAAAAATATATAACACACATTCATGTTCATGGTGTTTATCTCAACCAACCTATAGTTACATAAAATAGTAATCCATCAAATGTTTCTTCATTATAATACACCATGGACCTTGAAAATGTATTAAGTTTAGAGTAAACCATGTTGCCATGATAGCAAAACTTTAAAAGCATGCATGTATGAATTATTACCATAATAACACATCTATTTTTATATTTTCTTTTCAACAGTAATAATAACCTGTCCATAAACACTACCAAGAGTATGCACCATCAAAGCATGCAACTAACTCGATACAATCAAACTATTAGAGACTACAATTAGCACAAGCTTTCTACCATGATACAGTATTTACTTAGCTAAAATGAAACACTCAAGAATGACAACAAAGACAGATAACAACTCCAAACATGTGCCTGATTCACGGTATGGAATGATAATATAATCTGTAATGCAATGTTTGATGCTGCAAGTTTCACTATACAAATATTTTGGTAATGAAAATATTATAAGGTCGAATTGGACATATTATAAGGTCATATTTTTTCAAAGCTAAGTATCATGTATACTCTATTGTTAAGAGGAGGAAATGATTGATATCTAAAGAAAAAAAAAATTAATGTCCTCAAAGTGGGCTAGCAGAAGGTTTGGCTATGTAGATATCAACATCACTGCACACAAATTAAGACCTCTTCATACTAAACATAGATTAACCAACTCAAAATTCCAGCAAGATGGATGCTACCACCATGGAGATCATCTTGTTACTACCTCAAACTATATTTTATAGTTGAGGAGAATCCCACCCTCTAAATATTTTCTTATCGCACATCAACACAAAGAAAGGTGTACATGTATGCACACCTGAAATTATTTTTGGTACTTGGTGTGAATCTCATTCTCCATTTTTTATTACAAAACACACACAGAAACACATTGAAGCACTACCTCGTGTATTCTAAGTGAGAGATTGAATGAGTCAAGATTGATAAAATAACATTCTACATTGCAAACTTGATTCGGAAAGGTTGTAAACATGCTTTTTTTTTTTTCTCACCAATGATGCAAATAGAAATAATCATTAAACTGAAACAAAAGAGAAAACAAATTGCCAAAACCAATAAGTGAACATGGCACTACACGAATTAACAAAATCAAATAGAATCCATGAGAGACACTTAGGGAATATTGTAACAAAGGCAAGAACAATCGCCTATTGCTAAAATTTCAGGATGGAGAGAGAAAGAGAGACACGAACCAAGGTATATGAAGAAGATGAAGAAATGTTGTATGAAAGCATACACTGATATAGCATCTATATATACCTCAAAAACTCAATTATGTTCTCAGTGTAAAGAGAAGAGTTTAATGATGGAAAAGACCAAGGGTAGTAATTTAACTTTTGGACACACGCATAAGCATCACAATCCAACAATAAGGGCATGAGCTGCAACACATGGAAACTCAACAAAACTATAGGTTCAAAAGCATGTAAATAATATTAAAATTAAGAGTGACCTACTATCTGAATCACCTACTATTTGAAACCTGAATGAAATATTTTTGAAAAAATAATTCATTTCCATCAAGGTAAGTAATCAATCCACAATATGTAAAATATTAACCTATTAAAATCTCCCAAAACATAATAGCTATGTAACACTGGGCTACAAAACCAGCAGTCTCTATAAAAAATACAAACCTTTAATTATGTCCTAAAGAGAGATTAATCAAAACAACTAAATTTCAACAATACGACAAAGCAACTGGTAGCAAGCACAACTCAAATTGAAGGGCCAACACTTCTTAAGTCAATAAATGATAGGAGATTACTCAGAACAGTACAAGTTAAACACGCACACCCTTAAGCTCTCCAGGCTTTAAAATCATACCAACTTTTGATGGGAATGAATTGTATGCAAGTTATATTGTGTAGAGAGTAAGGACAGAGAACGAGTAAATAATTAAATAAATAAATACCAGGAGGAAGTGAACATAAAATCAGCCTCTTCTTTTGATGAAGTTGTGGTTTCAGAGGAAATAATTCTTTTGTGCATTTGATTAGTTATTACCATGTGTATCTTTCCTTTTAGTCAAATTACATCCGGTAGTAAAATGTTCCAAATAGTGAGGTTCTTTTTACACATTAGCGGTGAGTTTGAAGATGGTAATAACTAAAATGTTCCAAATGTGGCTTTTTTGCAGAAGAAGAGGCTACATCAAAAGCAGCTAAATTGGATATCCATCTACCCCACTAAATTGGATATCCCATCTACCCCACTTGTTGGAGGTGTTGTGCTAGGATCATTGGGCATTGGATATCCTCCTCAATCTACTTTGGGATTAATTCATCCAATGTATGTTTTCTATTAGATTTTTCTCCCAAGATTTTTATGCTACACATTTATGCTGCATTTGGTCTCTAGTGAAGTAGATCCCGCATTCTCAAAATTTTCACTTTTCATAGTGGTTTGTAGAAAAAAAGCAAAAACCAGTGTTCTATGCTCTGCAAGATAAGTGATTAATGCATACATGATTAGCTCACATTTTGATTTTTTCTTTTCTTTGGGGGCTTTGGTTACAGTTACAGTTTCTAAAGTCTCCTACGAAAAATAAAAAGAGGAGGAGGTCACCTACTGCAGTTACAGCTCAGGTTTTAACCATCAAAGGGGTATAGAAGAAACAAAACAGAAACCTTTGATTAAACACCCAGTACCCCAAAAAATGACGAAAGAAAAAAGTTCATATACAGATAGAGATACGGAGGAAACAGGGGAAATGGCAGATTAGGTTCAAAGTCTCGTACTATGTAACAAAGACAACCTCCATACTTTTTTTTATGAGATATGACAAAAATAAAATAAATATTAGCAACATGAATATACAAACAAACACAAACTCCCAAGCACAAATATCCTCTGAGACAAAGAAGAAACTTTTTTCTATTCTCTTAATTAAAAGAAGAAAATCTTCCACATGATTGATTCCCTTTCTCTGTATAAGGATAATCTCTCTGAACAAGTTAAGTATTACTAAAAACACACAATCTTATATCCTAATTGGAACCAAATCCACATTCTATTCATAAAAACATGCATATTCTCGGGAACCAAAGAATTACGCTAAACTGAACAAAAAAGCAAAACAAGACAAAGACTAAAGTAAAATCCTACTAAAACCCAATTAAGGAAATTGAAAGAAATGCCACAAGCAAAGCAAACCCTTGAATCCCAAATGCCAAACCAACATCGGCCCCACAAAACTTGAACCCAAATCCCATAAGTTGAGAGGTTCACAATCCAAACATATTCCAAAAAAGGCTAAAATTACAAGCAGCACACAACACAACTTTGAACCACGAACAAAAAACGCTTACTTCTTTTGGTGGCTACCGGACACGATGGGAGACGAGAGACAGACATGACGGCTTGCCGCTTGCAATGAGAAAAGAGAGAGAGAGAGTCCACAGACGGCCGCTGGAGGCGAGAGAAAGAGAGGAAGCCCGCTGAGATGCGTCAAGGATGAGAGAGAGAGAGATGGGCGTGACCTTAGGTAAAAAGATCAGCGAGCTATAGCGAGGGAAACACAATTTTCGTGCGAAATATCTAGCGCGAAATATAATTAATGGATCCCAGCAAAAATTTTCCCTAAAACGGGGTCGTTCTACCACTTTCCTCAATAACATGAAGTAAATTTCAGATTTTGTTCATTTTGTATGTATGTATTCTTATAGCCTACACCGGAGCATCCCAAGAAGGGTATGGGGCAAAGGCAACCATAAACGTGTGGGAGCCGTCGATCCAAGTGGTCAACAAGTTCAGTCTCTTCCAGATTTGGATTCTTTCGGGATCATTTGACGGCTCGGATCTCAACAGCATAGAAGCTGGATGGCAGGTACTTCTTCCATTTCCTATCCTGCCACACACACAATCCAACACTATTTTTAACTTTTTCTCAATAATATTTAATTACTTTGAGAAAAAGGAAAATACATAAAATATTTTTATTTTTGTCTAATCTATTATGGAAATTCTTTTATATATATATATATATATTATAATTTTTTTTTTTTAGAAAATAAAGATTAATATTTAATAGTGAAGAAGGTGATTAGTATAAAATTTTCTGAATTTTGATTATTATACTAGTCAGGTCAGTCCAGAGCTTTATGGTGACAGCAGGCCCAAATTGTTCACTTACTGGACGGTTAGAATTTTCGATCTTTCCCTTTAATATTTTAATAAATTGCTTTTATTTTATTTATTTTTAACTTTTATAAACATTATCATAAAATAGAAAATAGAAAATAGAAAACAAATTAATGGAATTATTTATTGGAGATACGTCAAGGATGAGAGAGAGAGAGAGATGGGCGTGACCTTAGGTAAAAAGATCAGCAAGCTATAGCGAGGGAAACACAATTTTCGTATGAAATATCTAGCACGAAATATAATTAATGGATCCCGGAAAAAGTTTTCCCTATAACGGGGTCGTTCTACCACTTTCCTCAATATATATATATATCATGAAAAGATTGTAATCTATGGCGGGGTCTTCGTAATTTTCTTCTAGATTCACCTTGACTTGAAAAGTTTGGTTTAGTCTTCTCTTGTATTTGTGAGAGATTAATTATAGTCCCTTTTTCCTATAATGAAGAAAATTGATTTTTTTTTTAATGAATATTGACAAATTAAAACAATCTATTTAATTGTTAATTAATTAACCGTATTAATAAATGAAATATATATACATTTGAAAACATCTTGAAGCATATATATATATGTGTGTGTGTGTGTGTGTGTGTGTGTGTTAATAAATTAAGGTCACTTCATATATAAAGAAATTAAGAATCAAAATATAATACATTAGAAGCAATGTTTTGATGGTCATGATTGAAAAAATAATTATGATATGATGTATCATAATTAAATAGTGTCAAATTGGATCGATCATTTGATTGTATGACGATCAATCACACTAATATTGCACTTGGATCGATCGATTGAGATTATCACGATCAATCGGACTAATGATCGATCGGTTAATCTTATCATGATCGATCAGACGAATACACTAAGAGCAATCAGATGTTCAATCGAACAATCAATTTTGTCAAATTGGATCAATCATTTGATTGTATCACGATCAATCACACTAATATTGCACTTGGATCGATTGATTGAGATTATTAAGATCAATAGGACTAATGATCGATCGGTTGATCATTAGCGGCAACATTTAAAAGTCGCTGTTGTTAGGCACTCAATAGCGGCAAGTATATGTCGCCACTAATAGGCCTATTTTTTTTTTTTTTTTTTTTTAATCAGGACCATTAGCGGCAACTCTTAAAGTTGCTGCTATTAACCCCTCAATAGCGGCAACTTTTTCAAGTTCCCGCTATTAGGCAAAAGTTGCCACTATTAGGCACTTAATAATGGCGACGTTATGTTGCCACTAATAAGGCCTATTTTTTATTTTGTTTTTTCGTCAGGACCATTAGTGGCAATTTTTAAAGTTGCCGCTATTGATGCCTCAATAGTGGCAACTTTATAACGTCGCCACTGTTAACTTAATAGCGGCAACTTTATGTCGTCGCTAATAGGCCTTTTTTTAAAATTTAAAAAAAAAAAAAAAAAAAAAAAATTGTCAGGACCATTAGCGGCAACTACTAAAGTTGCCGCTATTAGGCACTTAATAGCGGCAACTTTATGTCGCCACTAATAAGTCCTATTTTTTTATTTGTTTTTTCATTAGGATCATTAGCGGCAACTTTAAATGTTGCCGCTATTGACCTCTTAATAGCGGCAACTTTAAAAAGTTGCCATTGTTGCGCTCATAGTAGTGGCAATAGTTTGTTGCCGCTGATTGTGTTTAAATAGCGGCAACGTGTGTCGCCGCTATTGAGTGCCTAATAGCGGCAACCATCTGATGTCGCCGCTGATGAGTAGTAAATAGCGACAATAATGGTCGCCGCTATTGGTGTTGCTGCTAAATATCAACTATTTTAGGATTTAGCGTTTGCTATTAGCGGCGACTTTATAGTCGCCGCTAATGACCCCTCATTAGCGGCAACATTTGGGTCGCCGCTAATAATTTGGTTGCTAATGACCAAATTTCTTGTAGTGATATCTAAACATATTCACACCTATTGAACTTTTTGCATTGCTTTTTTTGTAGGTGATCTATCTCATTGCTTATTAATTACTATTTTTCCATAGAAACTACCACAAACTATCATTTTCTTTTTTCTTAAAAAAGAAGATATTCATTTTTCATCTAGATTGAATTCTTATATACCTGAAATGTTAAACTCAAAGACATTAATTGTACATTTTTTGAAATTAGTATAAGACATAAATAATAAGGTATTGTTTATAGCTCACAAATGGACAAAGCTTTGTTTTCATGTACCACTTTCATCTCATCATCATGTATATTGCCAATGTTTTCCTCTATCATTCCTATCATGTATTCTAATAAGTTTATGAAGGACCACAATCTTGCAAAGTCCAGAGAGTCCTTGTCAGCAAGGATCCTATAAGTGAAGTATTTTCCAATTGGGTCGATTTTGGATGCTTCTTTGGGTCAACGGCCACTGTATGTTTGGAAAAGCATTTGGGCTGCTCAAGATATCCTAAAGGAGGGGCTTGTCTAGTGTGTTGGGAAAGGGAGGCAAACTAAAATTTGGAAGGGCTAGTGGCTCCCTTTGCACAAGCACATTGTGTCCACTCTCCAAGGCAATGGGTGCATGAAGACACTTATGTGGCAAATATTATTAAGCTATTTATAATGAAATAGAATATTATGAGTTAGTATGGTTAAGTATTATAATATGGTCATTTTATATTGTGGGTCTTTAAGCAAAACCGCCCAAAAGAAAAGAGTATTAAGTTACTCATGTTTGGCCCAAATATGAATTTCTATGTTGTGGCCCATTTCTTCCTTAATTCACTTAAGTGAGGTTGTGAGAAGGCCATTATTGGGATTTCTGCACATCCCCTTCATCCTCACTTGGCTCACATGAAGTGCTTCTCTTCTAGCACATTTTGGTCTCTTCCAACTTAAGAAAAGAAAATAAAAGAATAAAGGGCTAAGCCCTTTGGCGGTTCTTACACATGCTGCACACCCCCTTTCTTCTCCCCCTTTGTCTCACTATTTCTTCTCCTCACACACACACACACACGGCCTTGAGAGAGAGAGCTTTGAAGATTGAGAGAGAGATCACGGAAGAGAGAGAAAGAACAGGTTTGAGTGAGAAAGAGAGCTGCTGGCCTTGAGAAGAAGAAGAAGAAATCTTGGAGGCGATTCCAGTCATGGAAGCTTGAATGGTAAAGGCTAAAGCTTTTTTTTGTGATTTCATCTTACCCATTAATTATAGAAAACGAAAATTACATGAATCATTAGGGATTTCTTTAGGTCCAAAATTAGGATTCTTGAAAGGGATTTTGGGAATTTTGTTATGTTGTTGAAATCTCTAGTTTCTCTTTAAGGTTTTGTTCTATCCATTGGATATCAAGCTTGAAATTATAATAATTTGGGAAATTTTTGATTAGGTCCGAATTTTAGGAAATTTTAGTAGGAAGCCTAATTCCTAAAATTAATGTGGGGCTTTTATGTGTAGTTGATTACTATATATGATTCCAAGCTCTTGATTGTTAAATTAATGGGTTGAAACTCCAATTTTACCTATTGGTAGAGTATGAACATAAACCCTAATTTTATATGGTTTGAATTAATTTGGGGCTTTAGGTCTGTGAACACTAGGAATGCTATTTGAATGGGTTAATTACATTTAAAGTGTTAATTAATCCTAAGTTTCCATGGGTTCTATGGAAATTGATACATATGGGTCTAGGTTCTAATATGTCATATTAGAAATCATAGTGATTATTGTAAGTGTTTATAAGTATTATAAATTGTGATAAACGACAATGAGAATGGATATATAAATGTTACGGAGATAATGTAGTAAATAAGTATTTAATGTGATAAGTAGTAAGTAGATAAGTAGACGAGTATAATTGTTTAACAAAGATAATAAGTTTTAATGGTAAACATGTTGATAAACATAAAAGTATGATAGAGTTATAGAATGGTACAAGTAGCGGCAAGCAAAATAAGAACGGTCCTTGTTTTGTAGATGACACAAGTAGGGGCAAGCAAAATAAGGATTGACCTCACTCTGTAAATGGCACAATAGGGGCAAGCATAGTAAGGACAAGTACAAATGGTACACAGAGAAACAAGAATGACAATGATGAGCATGAGCATGCATATCATATGAGTTATATGATGATGATGATTTATGATGTTTTCAAATGATGGTTCTTTTGGAAAACTAGTAAGTTTCCATACTGCTGAGCGTCTCTATTTTATGAAGACGGCGGGCTCATAATTCTGCCTGTATCACAGGTGGTGGTGATTCCCGTGGTGCAGACGATGTTGTGGATGTAGGTACAAAAATTGTAGGTGAGGATCCTGTGGCCAGGCCATGTATTTGGGCTACGATGTTTGAGGCCTAAAGGCATCATATGTTTATTTTGTTGGGCTAGTTGTTGGTCCCCTTTTGTATAAGCATTCATGTATATGTTTAGACATTGGTATTTTGTATATGGCTCGTGTCACATGTGACACTTTTGTATAGCCATTCTTTTGTATGTAAAGCATTATTCACATAGATGTATTGTCAACTCTAATGTGTTATGTTATTTATATTCCAGTGCAAATATATGAACTCTGATGAATCATTGATGATGCATGTAACTCTGGGAGACTTTATGATATTATTAATCAGGTTAATGCATGGGTTAATGGCATACTGCGGTATCGCCATACCACTAAGGCTGTTAAGTGAGCGAAGCGTCTCGCAAGCAAGTTCGAGCTTGGCTCGCATAAGCTCGGCTCATGCTCGACTCGAATATTAAATGAAGCGTTTCATGAACACAAATCCTAACTCGAATATTAAACGAAGCAAGCTCAGCTCGACTTGGCTAAGATCGTATAAGGCTCGCCTCGCTTATTAGGCTCGGCTCATATATTTTTTATTAAGTAACAAATAATAATATATAGTCAACATTACTCATTTACTCAATAATAACAAATATATTATATACCTTTGTTTTTTTGTTATTTATGCATATGTGTGTATATATATATATATATATATATATATATATATATTATATATGTATACATTAATATAAAAACATATAAGAAATATATATAATAAGAAATATATGATATTATCATTAATCATTTTATCATATGATATAATCATATAGTACAACCATATAAGTTATTGTGTCATTTAATACAAATATTATAATTAGATAGTTTATACTTTGGAAATTTGAATAGTATATGGTATATCACATAATCATTAATCATTATATAATCATATGGTACATTTGTATAAGTTATTGCGTTATTTAATCAATACATTATAATTATATACTTTATTCTTATAAAACATATATGATGTATCACATGATCTTAGATCTAAGATAATATTAATATTAATTGTGAGATAATATGATCATAAAATTTAAGTATAAGTGTATGACCATTAGATCATTATGAATTTCTTACTTAGACTTTGAGTATTACTATTAGATTAAATGATTAATAATTAACTAATGTGTTTCTTATAATTTATACATTATAATCACAATTTACAGTAAGTAAAAACTTAACAATTTGAATTTAAATCATATATCATGAATCGTGATAATGAGAACATATAATATAAGTATATAAATGTTTACATATAAGATACAATATATTAATACTGACATTATATATTTGACCCGTGTTAAGCATTAACATTTTAACATATTAACTAAATAATACTATATGTAATATGATAATAGTGATTAGTGTGCGTGAGTGTGTGACATAAAGCGTTTTACGTTGTGATTTAAAAAATACTTAATCTAAAATAAGAAGAAAAAAAATGCGATTGAAAAAAACACAATTTTTAAAATCGTAATTATTGAAATTGAAATAACAAACTAACCCTAAATAATACTACATAACACAATTTTTATTCCTAATTCCTAAATTTTGAATTTTTTATTAAATTTAATCGTAGCCATCCAATTTAATTGAATTTAATCTTAGCCGTTGAATTTGATCTATGGTATGCAAGTGTAAACCAATTTGAAAGAATTATATGGTGCTCCACATGACATAATAAGCTCATTAATCTAACGTTCTAAATTAAATAAAAAAGTGAAGATCCTAATAAACGGTCTAGATCATCTACTATGCTTGCATAGAACCAGTCTCACTATCAGACGCACACAGAGGATTAATTCTAGGTGAATATATTCTATGATTAATTCCGTAATGCGTGCGCTTTGTCGGTTAATTCTCGCCGTCCAAAATGTTTTGATGATTTAATAGCCGTTGGATGATATTAATCGATGACAACTATCAAGCATTTACAAAGAAGTATGTATATAGTATAACAGAGACACCGTAAGCTTGTCTTGTTTGATCTGACAAATAATATTAAATATTGGAAACGTATATATAATCCATTGATCATATTGAACAAGCATATCGATCTAAGCAATGACAGGCACATTGGATAAGTTTTTGGTAAAAGGAATCAAATTGTTAATATTTAAAATTTAATTATTTTTCCAAATCCAACGGTTGCAAATTAGAGAACCCAAATTTAACCTAAATCTATCATCTCTGATCTCTCCATTCTCTCGACTCTCCTCACACAGTCTCCACCATCCTCCTCGCCTCCTATCTCTGTTGCCGCTCCTACCACTCCCCCAGTGTCCCCCAACAGCAACCACCACCACCACCGCAGCAACCACACCCCTCGACGCCTGGCTGAAGCTGAACGGCTCGTGCCCGGTTTCCAGGAACTTGCCGCTGCCAACCCCGCTGTCCACGCCGCTCTCGGAGGTCGTTTCACTCTCGCAGTACGCCGTGGATCGGAGGCGGAGGAGGTGATAAGATTTGTGGGTTTTTCTTTTCTTTTTGGGTTTTTTTTTTTCTCCGTTTCTTCTTCTTGGGTGGTGGGTGGTTTGGGGTTTTGCCGTTTGATGTGTTTGTTTGGTTGCCCAGAAAAATGTGTAAATATTTTTGGATAGATAGGTATTGGGGTTTCTGTTTTTTACTGAATTATGGTTTGTGTTTGATGAAATTAGAGCAGAAAAAGTATCTTCGTCTTATTAAACAGATGGGTGTTGGTCTTTCACATAATATTGAATTCTTGGATTGAATCATTTTTGCCAAATGCATGTACATATACATCCCAAAATTAATCGAGCTTGAGCTCGAGCTCGACTGGAACCCTGTTCGAGCTCAAGCTCTAGCTCGAGCTCCTGGCCTCAAAGTAAACGAGCCGAGCCCGGACAAGCCAAGCTCGCCCAAGCTCGGCTCGTTTACACCCCTCGGATACCACTGTGACAATCCGCTTTGTTGTGTGTTATTGGTTTTCAAAAGAAAAATTTTTAGTCACGTTTTAATCAAGCGGGTTGTCCAAGGGGGGGGGTGGGGATTCTTTTTATAATCTCATAAGGATTCATGAGAAAACAGTGGCGGCGGATAGTTTTGGTGCTAGGATGTGGTATTACAGCCCAGTTGGTATGAAATGCTTTGACCTTAATATGTCTGTCTTGACGGTGATATGAAATGCTGTCTGATATTTACCGTACTTTCTCAAGGTCATAATTTAGCAAATTCTGATTCGAGCATCAAGCCTAAACTTAAATTAAATGAGCTTGATTTTTTTTTTTTTTTTTTCACACAGATTAACAAGATGCCCCGAAGGCCAACAAGGCACCGCCAATTGTTGAAACCTCGGCCTCTGACCTTCTCTGCTTTTTCTCGTTCAGTTGCTCAATTAGTCTCTTCTTACATGGCCAAGCGTCAAATGCAAGACTCCAAACTACACAGAGAATCTTCCTCAAAATCTGCAGGTATTTGCAATTGCATGCTAAGTAATCTTATTAGCCTCTTCTTGCATGGCCGAGTGTCAAATGCTAGACTTTAAATTTGTTATTGTCATTTGCTCTCTGCTTGAAGTCTCTTGGTTTTAGGAAACATACTGACCACCTTTTGTCCTGCTCCTTAGGAAATAAAGTTTTTAAGCATACTTTGGAAGAGAAGAATGAACAGTATGAGTCTTCTAGTGATGAAGAGTTTGAAGTAAGCATTTTTTTTTTCTTATGGTATTCATTATTGATATATTACATTTGTTTTACAATACGTGAAATTTCCTTAGTTTTGATCAATGTTTTTCATGTTGATCTAGTATGTATATTTATGGGAATTCCATCTGTACCTGTGAAGGGAGTAGTTCAAGCAGATTTTGCATTCTTTGATCCCAAACCCAACGACTTTCATGGAGTGAAGACCTTGCTGCAAACCTACCTTGATAATAAGCAATGGGATTTGAGTGGTTTCGTTGACTTGATACTGGGGCAGACAACAGTGGGGACTGTTGTTAAGGTAGAGGGTGACGAAGATGATGGAGTTTTCTCTGTCGTGACTGCTCTAAACTTGCAAAGATATAAGGCAAGCAACAAATACTTCTAAATCCCAACAGTATTTGCTGCAATGTATTTCTTACTGTTTTAACTGGTTTGGCATATGACCTACTATTTAGTCTCCTGACATTGTTATTTCTTTCTGGCTGTATGTCGGTTTAATATTATGTTTTCGCAAAAATGATTCTGACCTGATTATATGCCCCAGAAAAGTTTTATTAGGGGTGGAGCAGGGAAGGTCACTTGACTAACACAATGGCAAAGTGTTAATTTTTAATTATTTGCACATAAATTAGCATGGTTTGTAAAAGGACAATAAATTTATAAAACATCTCGAGTCCCAAACTTGAGGCAGGTCTTATGTCCTTTTGCTTCAGCCCTGATTATCTTGCTAGAATGATTTGTAATTTGATGGCCAACTGGCTGGTGATTTCAACATTTTTAGATAAGCTAACTATCAGATCATTTGTCTAACCAGAAATCACGGATTTTGTACTTAACAGGACCATAAATGCATCGTGGAGTTCAAGGAGTTCCTCCTTAAAGCATGCCAGGAGGAGGATGTAGTAGATGACTTGAGATCAGTTTTGGGAGAGCAAGCACAGAATGTGGGTCTCCTGGTGTCTCAGCGTGTGGTGAATCTTCCACCCCAGCTTTTGCCACCTCTTTATGATGCCCTCTTTGATGAAATCTCATGGGCCGTAGAAGATGAGGTTAGATGATAACAGTAAGGGATGGATGAGCGTGATAAATGTCTGTTTCTTTACCTTCTGAAGCAGCTTCCTTTATTAATTGTTATCTTCTTGTTTTTCTTTTGAAGCCCACAGAAGACCTCAGGAATTCCTTCCGCTTCAATTTTTATATTCTAGTCAGTAAAATTTACAAGGTACACTGTCATAGCATCTTCTTCGTGCCCATTATTGGTTGCTATTGTTTTTTAAATGAATTGCAGTTGGTTTCAGCAATTTCTTATCTCTCTCTTACCATATCTATGTTTATTTGTTTCTGGATGCAAACTACAGCACAAAAACGCAGATCCGAGAAAGAAGCTGAGCAATGATAGTGATGAGGCAATAATATATACAAAGCCAGAAGATGAAATTTTTCACAAGGTACTGATACCTAAATTATGCCCCCCCACCAAAAAAAAAAATCATTTATATATGTACCTTTGTTTTTGTTTGGCAAGTCTACATATATCATGGTTCATGTATGTCACTTGTGACTGGATTTTTCCCAAATGCTTCTCAGATTAGCTTGTGGTCCTTCAGCTTTCCTTTGCACGCTCAGCAGCCCTCAACTCATGAGGTTAGTATTTTTTCGGCCTTATGCTAATTTGTTGTGGTTTGACTTCCCTAAATTAACTAAAACTTATACTGCCCCCCCTCCCCCCAAACCCACCAAAAAGAAAAAACAAAACAAAACTTGCACAGTAGTATGAGTTCAAGCCTACTACACTTCGTTGCAAAGTGGGCAACAAATGTTTTCAACTCTTCTTGATCATAGTGGCACAATGCTGATGGACCAAGATTTTTTTTAACAGAATAGAGGGGTGGGACCAGAAATATGTGAACTATACTACTATATCAAGACAATGTCCTCTTTAAATTGTATATTGTTTTGTCTGAGGAATATTATTTAGTAGATTGTTATGTTTACTATCATACAACTTGATGATGTGGCAGTGAAAATAAGTTATTGGATTAGTACTTGTAAAAAAAAAAAAAATTAAGGATTGATTTTTACTGTCATGTCATCTCAATTGTATGGTAGTTGTATAAGAGTTTACTAAATAAAAAGTATCACTCTTGTTTTTGGTTGATGCTGCTGAAGTGAATTGTTGTGTTGCCATGTGGATTCATTCTTGATAACACAAAGTTCTATTTCTTTGGTTTTAATTAATATTTTGCAGCTAAGAAATTATCGGTTTATGGGATTAGTCATGGCTGTTGAAGCAGACAAAATTGCTACATTCCGACAAGAGTTGAAGTCTTTAATAAATGAATCCTGAGGCCAAGCAAAAAAATGTTCCAATTTCTTTTAGTTTAAGAGCCATCTTTTTCCTTTTTCCACCATTCCTGCAAAGGCTTTCATCAATTCACTCGTGAGCTTGTCTTCCAAATACATGTACATGCCAGATGTATGAGGTCTCATTTTAAAAAAAATAATAATAATTTCTTTTTGCATTTCTCTTGTGCCATGAGGATTTTATATGTTTAAGGATTTCACTCAATTTTGTAATGCAGCAAGTAGACTTGATTTATGAGAGATTTCTGAAAACTTATAGTTCTTATGTTATTTACCTTTTGCTTTTGATGTTGAATTGTTTCCTCCTGGTTTGTCTCTTGATTGTTTCCCCCGTTTGCAAGAGTAGCAACAGGTGGTCGTAGAGGTGACAATAGTGATAGTGTTCTAGCAACATCATTTGCTGTAGTAGTTGTGAGATAATAATGATGGTAATTATTGTCTTTTATTTTTATTTTTCGAAAATCTTGTTTTCCCATTTTGAGAAATTCGGTTCTACTCTCAATTTGAAACATAAACATGTTTTCCAATCTTTCTAATCGTTGCTTCCAAAAAACCTCATCCTACCTTGTAATACGCCATACTCATATATAGTATTTAGAGTCATATATCCTGCCTTACCCCTTCATTCTCACATTCATGGTGTGAAGAGTCTTATAGGTGATATTATAAGATATCACTCTGGTTTTGAGAAATTATTATTATCATTATTATCATTATTATTATTATTATTGTATTTTTTTTCCCTGAAAGTGGGATTAAAGAATTGAAGATCCCGTCTACAATCTAATAATTAATAATTATTCATTATTTTTAGATGGGGGAAAATTTACATACCTCCTTCAAATTATTACTTAATTGACAATATTTCTTTCAAACTATCAAAATTTGTTAATGTTTTCCCTAATGATGAAACTATCTAAGTAAAATAAAAACAAAAAATGCTAAAAGTTATAGAAAAAAAATCTAAACCTAATGCATATATATAATCCTAAGGTGGCCAAATTTAAAAAATAAATTAAAAAAATTCCTTTTTATAAGAAAAAAAATTTAAAAATGATTGATTTTTTTTTTTTTCATTTTTATTAAAATTGAAAATTTTCGTCTTTTTTTATAAAAAAAAATAAAAAATAAAAATTTCTGTTTTAAAAATATAAAAAATGTTTGTTTAAAAGAAAAAACGTTTTTTAAATATTTTTTTTTTAAAAAAATCGTTTTAAAAAATAAAATAAAATAATTATTTGTTTATTTTTTTCAAATTTATAGGGGTATTTTTGTATTGTTGAGAAATCTATAAGGGTATCTTTATCTTTTTGTTAGCCTTGGAGGAGACATTGACAATGTTTTGATAACTTGAGAGGACATTATCACAATTGAAAGTTTTGGAGGACATTGTCAATTGGGTAATAGTTTGAGGGAAGTATGTGTACTTTACCCTTTTAGATATTAGCATCAAAGTCAATATAAACACGAATGATTGAAAATGACTCAATCTTCTTGAGATGTTCATTGATCCTCAAATTAAAATTCCAAACGAAATTCATAAGAGCTAAAAAAATATTCAAAATTCTTAGGTTTCCCAATTAACCTTGAGTTTTCACAAACAAAAAAATAGCAAGGAAAGCTACAAGATTTGCTTGTAGTTATATGAAAAAATTTGGTATACTTAATCCTAAAAGAAAATTATGAGCTTAACATTCGAAAAAGAAGAAGGGAAAGAGAAAGAACAGCAAACCTTTTAAAGAAAAGATTACAAATTCCAGTGTATATGACCATATGAAGAAGAGACTATGCAGGAAAATTAGGAAATTATGAAAACAATGCACAAATATGTTGCATTATGTATGTAAATTGTATCATGTATTATTATTATTATTATTATTATTATTATTTAAAGCCTAAATGTGTCTAAATTAGTAAATTTGTTAGTTGAAAATTTGGGCCTACTTAGTTGTTACAAGACTTTGGGAATTTAATTTGGGCTCACTCCTTGTCCAGTAGACAAGCATGAGAATTTGGGCACATACATCGACAAGGTGTAATTGAATGAACTTGTATAAAAGGGCCTGTTATATATATAACAGGCCCTTTTTACACAAGTTCATTCAATTATCACCTTGTTATATATATATATATATATAGGATGCAGATTGTTTAAAATTTGTAAGGTATTAAATCCTAATCATTATTGAGGAAATTCTATATAGTAGAATTAGAATACCTTAAGAACTTTAAAGAATCCTAATCCTTGTTTATTTTCCATTTCCATTTTTTGTACTAATGATAATTACAAACTTTGCCACCAAAAAAGGGAAATAAGGTGTGGACGGAAAAAAAGGAAGAAAAAAAGAAGAAAGAAAGAAGAAGGGAAAAGTATACACATTCCCTCAAATTAACACTCAATTTGTAATGCCTCCCTAAATTAAATATTGCATCAATATCCCATAAATTATCAAAAATGTGCAATGTACCCTCTTTTGTACCAAAAATAACAATAATACCCTTATACAAAGTTTTAAAAAATACAAAAAATAAAAAATAAAAAAATAAAAAAAAAGAAACATAATTAATGAAAAAAAAAATGGTGACCCACAGCCAAGGCCACTGTGGGTGTTTTTATTTTATTTTTTTCGAATGTATAAAGTAGGCCTATAAATGAGCCGAGCTTTGACAAACTCGGACTGGCTCATTTAAGAAGACAACTAATTGAGCCGAGCTTGAAACCCCTGGCTCAAGCTCGACTCGATGACAATTTTGACAGGTTCAAGATCGAGTTCAGGATCGTGAAATGGCAGTTTCGAACCGAGGCGAGCCCTCGATTGGCTCAACTCGGCTTGGGCTCGAGCTTGGTTAAGAAGTCATACGAGTCTTAAACGAGCACCTCGGCTCGTTTAAGGCTCGTTAAGGTTATTATGTAATTTTTTCTAAAACAGTTAAAATTCATCATTGAGTCAGGTAAGCTTCCAAAAGCCAATTATAAATAAGTTAAGATTCACTTAACAAGGTAACATTCACTAAATCAAGTAAAATTAAGGACAATTATAACAGGGCCATGATTCATGGGAAAACCTAAAGGCTAAAACTAAGTAACTTACAATTGCAGCAATTATAAACACCATATCAGGGCCTTACAAATTACAACTTCAAATTGAAGAAAACAAATTAAATTACAAATCAAATTTTCATTGCCATTATCATTCATTATAAAGGCCTTTTTAGAGACATTTTTGTCTTTTTACATGACAAAATGGTCGCATTGCAAATTCTTGATAGTTTAGGAAGACATTGATGCCATTAATAATTCAGGAAGATGTACATTATAAATTGGACGTGAACTTTTCTTGAAGAAAAAAAGGAGGCCCATACCATTCCTAGCTTCTAGTTATATTCTGTTTGGTACGACAAAAAAATAAAAAATAAAAATGATGTTCTTTTTGGTTGTTGAGAAGCAATCAAAATAAATAGCATGGACCCTCGTATTGAACCCCTAATTACATGTGAGAACTGTAGATATCACAATCTGTCTGGAAAGCCAACCCCTGTCGATGGGAAGAAAGAAAATAATTTTACCATGTTGTCGTGAATCACATGTTTTTATCCAACTTTAAAGAGCAATCTTTTCAAAAGTGACAGTTTAAAGACGACCCATATCTTCACACTTTGGCCGAAGCAGGGAAGGAGGGGGTCCCTAATCACATGCACAGACATGGGGGGGGGGAGGGGGGGGGTCTTTTTGTGTCTCTTTCCTAAGGGCAATTCAAGAGAGCAATGGGTTTCCAATTCTTTGGTCCTTTGAGTAGCTGCCTAAATTTATTAGCCCTACAAGAAAATATGGTCATTTAGAAGCAAGAAGAAGCCTGCAGGGCCCGGGGGGGGACATAACACACATGCCCAGTGGCCCCAAATATGTTCCCTCAAGACTCAAGATAGCAATGCATCACATGAAAGGTACAACAATGTGTTATGGGGGCATGTGGAATAACAGAGCACGAGAGAGTGACGCTACTTAGTAGACTGCTTTATGATTGCCATATAATTGGATGATCAGTCAGTAGAAAATTAAGTATTGAATCAGTATTTATAAATAATAGCTAATTTTCACGGCTACATTATTTCAGTATCTGACATTTATATAACAGTTTACTAAATAGTGTTATTTAGGACAAAATCGTACTCGTAAATAGAGGCACCCACAGACTCACTGCCTCTTCTCAGGTCCACAAGAGTTTAAAAGGTATAAAAGGACTTGGTAGCTAGGTTCCCGAGACTATGTGATATACTAATTGATGCTCAATTAATCACAATTAAAGTTTATGAACCAGGCGTCTGCAACAAAGGATTGCAGAATTTAGGTGGGAGATATCTAACAACTTCCCCTAATTATGTATCTCACTCATTTTAGTACCATATTTACCTATAAAGTATAAAATATCAAGGGTTATGACAAAGCTATTTAATTAATTAATTAATTAATTAATTTTTTAAGTATTTTGATATAATATAAATGTAAATATACTTTTTAGAAGTATATTTTAATAAGTTTCACGTTTGAAAATATTTTCTCAGCCATGTGGTCACTCCAACTAGATCGGGTGGCTGTGTGACCATCTCTCCTCTACTTAAGGTGCCCACACGCGTCAACCCAAGTGTTTTTTTTTAAATAAAAAAAAAAAAAATTTGTCAATTTTTGTAGGTTTTTTCTTTCTATTTTTTTATTTTAAAAAAATAATAAATTAGTTCATATATTTACAAAAGTTAAACATATGTTTTTGTCAAAATGAACCAACAATAAAGTAATAATACTTTGAGCAAATTTTCCAAAGTCCTTACCATGTTCAATGGGAAAAAATGCCGAAAGAAAAGTAAAAAAAATAGAAGGAAACTTCAAAGAATATTAGTTGGCTGACCATTTTTCTTTCTTTCTTTTTGCTTTTCAGTATGCTTTGGTTGGTACAAGCCCTTCAAGACTTGAGGGCAATGATTAAAGTTCGTAGAATATCTTCAGAAAAAAAATTAAAGTTAATTGATCACAATCCATTACTAACTTCTTCAAATGGAAACAACCCTCATCATTTCCATTAATAATGAACTACAGTGTGGTTTTATCCAAAAGAAAAAGGTCACTCTTGAGTAAATCAATAAAAGTTCCATCATGAAATGAGGCATGAATTTTTCCCCTAAACTTGTTAGGAGAGATTGAGTAGAACTGCAGCATCTGTTTGTTTCTCAGGAAAATGATGAAGTCTCAAGTTCCTTTTTCTATCTGATGCCCCACCCGGAGCTTTACAAACAAAACAGGTGCCTTTTGTTGTCTGATCAAATTGCACGTGCATGCATGTTACTAATTAGTATTCATTTTTGTGTGAAATGATTATAATTAGGGTCCTCGAGGCCTTGGTGGTTGGATTAGATCAGGATAAAGAGAGATATTTGATGAACGTTGGAGAGGTGGGAATTTGTTTTAGGAGGCCACAGCAGAAAAAATCTTAAATACCCATAAAATTTCAAAACCACCATTAATTATTTTTTATTTAATTTTTTAAATTTTTGCTCCACTCAACCTCTTCCTAAATTTGTCCCTGCTTCAACCCCAACCTAAAATTATTATAGACATTCCGAGTTAACTAATTTTAAAAGTGAGTTAGTCTGACTTTTCAATCTTATCAGTTTCAATAATTTCGATTTTAGTTTGAAAATTAGTGCATTTGGGAAAGTTTTTTTCATTTATGATTTGAAAATGGTGTTTTGACGTGGCATAGATGAAAGAAGAGTTTTTTAATGAAGCCCACATTTGAAAATATATGGTACATATATGTTTATTTTAAGAAAATACAAACAAATATAAATTCCCTAAAAAAAGGAAAAAAAAGGAAAAGAAAAAAAGAAAAAAGAAAAGAAAAGAGAGAGTGATCGATTGAGTGGCTACCCTTAGTGAAGGAGAGGGGTGGCTGTGCGGCCACCGCCTATTTGATTTGTGGTGACACGCAGCTACCACAATAGGCTAGGGGTGGTGGTTGCGTCCACTCAAATTTATTTAATTTTAAAAAAGTAATTATGTTAGCTTCTAAGCACGTAAATGTTAAGTTTTTTCAAAATTCCTGCAAGATGGTGTGGGAATCTTCATAAAAATATTGTGTTTTTGAAACTGAAAAGAAAAGAAAAAAAAAAACACTTGGAGCATATGTTAACATAACCTTTTTTAAGTTTCGACTTTTGAAAGAATTTGAATGTCTAGTGGATGAAAATGTACGGCATGAAATCAAATGCTGAAGAATAACTATCTAAAAATTAATTAAGCTTGAGGCTATGAAAAATGAATTAGGTTTAGCGGTGTGGAAAAGAAAAATGGGAAGAAAATTGAGAGGGGAGAGAAATTCAGAGAATTAGTCGCAAACTGTAATGTCCTAAGAAAATCAATTAACTGGTAATTGATCCCATGATTCGTCTCCTAGCCTTATCCCTTACGGGACAAAACTCAGTGATCTTAACCTCTCATAAACAAGAAAATATAGCGAAAGAGTTTAACTACAAGAAATAAGAAAACAATAACTAAATACCACAATTATAACCACTAGAGTGAAGATAAACACCATAACATAGATAGATCTCCCAAATGTACTGGTCAAAGACCGATAATCAAAATAGGTTACAAACCATAGAATAATTGTCTGAAAAATAAGATAACAAATCAATGTCTAATCTCAAGTAAAGCCAACACAATGAGAATCTCAATCATCTCTGCTCGAATGGTTCCTCCATCGTCCCACATGGACTTAAGCCAAACCGGGTCAATGTCCTAAAAAATGACTTAGATTAGGTCCTGGGCCACCACCATTATTTTGTCCCAAGCCATCTTCTTCTATGCTAGCTAAACTATACAATTATACATAATGGAGGGAGGAAAATAAAATGGGTAAGTCCAAAGACTTAGTGAGTAATAATGTACATAATACCCATGCTATTTAGTGATGAACTTCATTTGGTAAATTATGCAACATTTTAGGTATGACAGTTATCCATTAATGCAATATAGATATAGTACATGCTATAATCATGAGAATCAGTAATAGTTTAACTGTATGGTCTACTAGAGATATTACCCATTCTCAGCAAGGTAGGCGCTGTCCTGAAGGATTTGTAATACAATGCTGGTGCCCCGACTATTGTAGGCTACCGTCCATAACACTAGCAACCTAACCGAGTTTGACCTCGGGTGGCACATGCTACTAATGATGTACGTCCTGTAGTGACCCGTCCATTAAAGCTGTGTCGGTCACAAAATAACAATTGGATCCAAGGCCCATATATATCACATCTACACACATTTGACCATAGAGTTAACATGCATAGTAAGCCCATGGCCGTTATCCCGCACGTATCAGTGTATTATATCATATGATGCAATTAGTCTTGTCCGTATTGTACATGCATGTCTTTACAAGTTTCATCGTCATTATCTTGTTTGTAGCACATTTTCACAAATGATAGAATTCATGATGCAGCAAAATATATTTCATGAGAGTTATAAACATGCATGTTTGGTATACAAAATAGTTGTGCAATGCAGAAAAAGGAATAGCGAGCATTATGTGAGTTCGTACTCACTGGGGTCGTACAAATCCTCCGAAAAGTCCTCCAAGGAGTCTAGATTCTCCAAATATGTGGAAAGCCTACTATTAGTCCTAAGTCCAAGCTAAAACGAACCTAGAACATGAAATAGGAGCTATAGAACGTCGGGCCAAGATGGCGTTCCCCTGAAGCGTTTCTAGGCGAGTGCTCGGACCCTAGGTCGAGCGTTCGGCCAAAGAGGTTCAAGTGGAACCTCATTTGGTCCAATGTTCTCCTAAGCCTCCCTAAACTAGTCCTAAGGCTACAAAATGGTCTCTAACACTTCCTAACCCGAAACAACATCTCTATGCATAAAAAAATAGGTTCAACAAGAAAGAAATGCTAAACCAATCTTAAGTCAAGATCAAAGACAACAACCTAACTAGAAGCTCAAACCAACAACTAAACTATTATAAAGCTAGCACAATATCTAAGGAAAAACACTTAGAGAGAGATGATTACCTTGACAGAGCAAGAACCTCAAGAAGCTCCGCATTCTTCAAGAACACTAAGGTAATCACTCAAGGCTTACAACAACATTCAAGTAGCAATTCTAGAGGGCACAGAGGCTAAATAGGGTTCAGGGGTCGAGTGTGGGGTGTTATATATAGGGGGAAAAAGTTGAGGGCTTTGTAGGAGCATGCTTGCAGAGCAGCAAGCGCTCGGTACTATAGTGCCGAGCGTTCGCGTACTATTTACCAAGTGGTTTTTGGGTTGCAGTCGTACACTCGGGTAATATCCAGTGGTTAACCAAAGGTCAACATGCGCTTGGGCTGGTCCTTACATGTGCGCTCGTGTACTATTGACAGGCGAGTGTCCCCACACAAGTGTTTGGCCAGAGAGTCGAATTTCCCAAAATGATCCTCCAGCTATCCCTAGTGACCCAAAGATCCAATTAATCCCTCTAACCAACATATCTTAGCCTAGTTGATTATTTGTGTCACTACAGTAACAGTAGAGCGAATTGCTATAGTGAAAGTGTAAAAGGGAGATTAAGCATGCGAAGTAAGTAAGCTCTCTTCGAAAAAGGCCAAATATGCTTGGTACAGACTTATTGATAGTAAAATTGTTTATAGTTCCCTTAAGATGAATGGAAAACTTCGAGCCACTAATAATGAGTTATTTTAGGGTGCTAAATTTTATAGATAGTTAGTTGATAGTATCACCTATCTTACTATTACAATTGAAGATATTTTCCTATGCAATTTATCTCGTTAGTTAGTTTATGACTGCGCTTTGCTCTATTCATTGCTTGTTCGTCGTATCCTCCATTATGTGAAGGGAACACTATTTCATGGTTTGCATTTTCTCCTTTAATTCATCTTCAAACTTACGTGTGTATTTATCGACTTGATTGGGCAAGTGATCCGACTAACTGTTGCTTCAACACGACTACTCTTTCCTAGTGGGTGATTCTTTCATTTCTTAATTAGCACAACAAGAAACAATCTAATGTTGCTCACTCTAGTACTGAAGTTGAGTACCATAGTCTGGTTGTCAACACTTTCAAGCTTCTCTGGTTACGTTGGCTTTTACAGGTGGTAGGTGTTCTTTAGCCGTCTAGATTCCTTATTTGTGACAAATTGACAATCAAAGTGCAATTCAGATTTTCTAAACACATTGAGATTGATTGTAATTTTGTGCATCATCTATTGCAGAGAATTCTCTACCTCTGTCCTACTGCGTCTACTGACCAGCTAGCTGATGTATTCATCAAATCACATCCATCTCAAAGTTTTTTTTTTTTTGTTACCTTGAGTTTGAAAGGGGATGTCAGAATCTATTATGATACTTTCCCATTTAGCCTAATATTAGAATCTTATACTAGTGAGATCCCTTGTCATTCATACACTATATCATAAATTGATTTATTTTCCTTGTATAGTTTGATATTATTATGTAATATTTATTATTAATAATTGTCTCATTTCATTCTCTCTGTATTTCCTATTCTTTCTTGCCTCATTGTACTATAAATAAGCCTTGTTTATATAAGTTGATCAACATAGAAATATACAGTTCTCATTTCTATACTTTTCTTTAGTTCTTTCTACATTGAGTTTTTGCTGCAAAATTATTTTTAGTACAATAAATGCACTATGTAGCTCCAATGTGAAAATGGGATTGAAACTATTTTCTGTATGCTAGGAGGATAGTGAACAAAAAATTAGAGTATGAGTGTTGCATCTTGTTCCTTTTAAATAAAGACAGCTTGAAGATAAATTTGAAGCTAACCATGTTTGTTCTGTAAACAAAAAGCTAGATGTACTAAGAGCATTCTCATCGGACTAGTCAAATGTTATTTTAGCTTGTCGGGATGCTAAAATTAAAGTAAAAGAAGTTGCATCTAGGTCAGCAACTTGACAATTTTTTTGGGTGAAGTGTTAGAGCATTGCTTGCGGCCTCACCAAAACCATTTTTTTGTTATTTGGTAAGGCAATTTAGCAAATGTGACTAAAATCCTCAATTTTCAGCCTCACAATTTTAACCCAAAATAAATGGTGAGTGAACAGTAGTCACTATCTTTAGTGAGTACTATTCACTCACACAATCAATAAGAACTAATATAAATTTTCTCTCCTTCCATATTCTTTGAAAAAGTAAACAAGAAATATATAAAGAAGTATTTGAAAAATAATATTTAAATAGAATAGTGAAAGTTGATAGTTAAAATAATGAGGTTGCTAAGTGTGCTTTAAAAAATTGAATAGTTAAAATAGAGAAAAATGTATTTTTAATTATTTTGGTGAGTAAAATTTGTTGAAGCTGCTAGAAATACTCTTACAATGCTCAATAATATTCTCTCTTCTCAATAAATAATAATAAGGGAAAATTACAGTTTACCCTCCCAAAGTTGACATCGTTTTTCAACTCGAACATCAAATTTTCAATTTTTGCAATCCAACCCCACAAAGTTCCAATTTTTTTTCAATTCGACCAATATCATCCCAAAATTCCCATATTGCCCTTGATTTTTATTTTTATTTTTATTGTTTTTTATGAAAACGAAAACAAATTTGGGGGTGTAAAAATGACCAGATGACCCGTAGCCACCCCGAATTTTTTTTAAAATTTTTTTATAAAAAATAAAAAAATAAAAATTATGGGCAATATGGGAAGTTTTGGATAAAATTGGTCAAATTGCAAAAATTTGGAACTTTGGGGGGTGGATTGCAAAAATTGAAACTTTGGTGTTCGAATTGAAAAACGCTGTCAACTTTGAGGGGGTAAACTGTAATTTTCCCTAATAATAATAAAAAAATCTTAGAAAAAGAATATTTAAACAAAATAATAAAAGTAAATAGCTAAAATTAATAGAGAGTAGGATATAAGTTCTTTGAAAAAGTAGCTACGTAGATAAAATAGAAAAAAAGGTAAACTTTTAGCTAAAATGAAGAACAAATTTGGTGATCAGGATCCTTTGTTTTTTCCATTAATTAATATTCCCATTTCCTATAGTACCGAATATATTATGTCACAAAAGCATGCATACTTTATAATCAATGGCAATGGACAGGTGTGGAGAAGATCCACCTCACATGCAATAAGATCCTTAAAAGAACATTGAAGATAGTTGGTTTGGTTTGGTCCACAGAGATCGAGCCAAAAACCAAGAATATATGAACGGCCGACGTTCGTACGTTTGGTGGTGGTGTACCAACCTCTCACATTAATAATATCCAGAAACTCCATCTCCTAGCTAGGGGGCCGGATATGGAAGAATGGGATTATTTTCTCCTCTTTTATCCTTTACAAGACATTTGATTTGACACCAATTTGATCCACATTACCAACCAAGAACTACTCAATGGCAAGAGGAAAAGGGTGTGATAGAAAGATGCAGCATGCCTGTGGCTGTCACAGACACACACCCTGCCATTTTACCTTGTAATATTATATGAATGTCTGTGTACTACTGTGGCCCTTTTGGGATGAATTCAGCTCGTCTTTCCTTAACATGTCATCATCTTTGTTTTTGTCCATGTTTGCCATCAAGGGTTCTACCCACCACCCCTTTTGGGCTATTGCATCCATCTCCCACAGACACAAAATTGATCGTGCATTCATTACTTTGGAATTCTCAGGTCCACTACTACTTTCAGTGCTTCAGGCATTACCTAGCTATAGAGCTAATTCATTTCATTTGGGCAGCTGTAGCTAGGTTCTTTTTATGTGTAGTACAACATATATTAAGTGGTTTTAAGCTTTCAACCTTTCAGGTTGGAGGTTTGACATGTATAGGTTCTATTAGGTTTTAGCTAGAGATTCTATAATGTTGTTCTTTAAGACCCACCAATATTTTAGGATGCCCTTTAATTAACTGGAGAGAGGATTTCCTACCCTTTTTATGCTTCTAGGTGAAAACACGACTCATAATGAAATACAAAAGTGGAAGATAAAGGATTCATAGGCGGCTGTGGTTCACCGTGTTAGATACCTAGGTCTAGGAAATAGTCCAAAGACTACATCTTACTCTTATTTCTTGATGACGTTTACAATAGAAAACTGCAAGCAAGGTTAAAAGATAAGTATGGTAATCAAATCAAATCTGATTACAATTACTCTTCTGAAAGGTACGTAATTATCTTATTATGCATGCACACTGGATATTATTTTCTAATATATATATATATATATATATATATATATATATATGAGAACCAGTGGAGTAATTTTTCTTTTTCTGATTTTTTAGAAAACGTTATCCACGTAGAATCAGGAGAACACCAAAGAAACCGTAGCATAGGTTACTCTAAACATCAAAGAAATGAACTAGAAATACTAGTATTTCAGCTTTCTCATAAGCCATAATTGCTTTCCAGCCAATATTTCACCTGAAAGGTGGCTTCTACTTAAAATAATGTCGCTTGCTCTTAACCCAATAGTTTCTAAAACAACGAAAGTAAAGTTTCATGTATAACGTAATATGGAAAATTTAAGAAATTTTTACTAAAATAAGCTATCAAATTGCATGATGGATGTCCCTAAGAGGGACTATGCCTAATGAAGTAGAGGTTACTAGTTCGAATTTTCCTCCCCTTCCTGTACGGACATGTCAACAAAAAAAAAAAAAAATTGCATGATGGATTCTTTAAACCAACATAGCAACTTTGATCATTTCATTTATTACTAATTAAATAAAGTTAAAGCTCAAGTTTGTGGGAATAATTCTTTCTTTCTTCCTTCCTTTTTGAAAGCGTGGAGTGGGGGAATAATTTTAGTATACCATGGACTTCGGACTTAAAAATATTAAAAAAAAAAAAATCCCGAGCAAAATTATATGAAAATCAATAAATAAAATGCTGCAATGCTACCAACCAACCTAACATGCTTGTTGCTCTTGAAACCATGTTACTTTGTTTTAAAATTATGCGAACAGGAATCTTTTTATTTTATATATATATAGGGGATTGTTTGTAGATATGCGAACAGGAAAGAAGTTAAATGGTATTATTGGGTTTGTCCATAATTATAATCATTTAATTACAGGCGGCGCAAGTCTTCGTGGAACTGTTTTGAATTAATTAAGTATGATTGATTTGATTAATCGTGATCTATTATCGTGATTGTAATTATATATATCTACGACGACTATCACGAATCTAGATGGGGAACTCATTTTTATTAATAATATATATTATTATATAGCATGCAATTTGATATCATCATCAACTTTAAATCCATATATTCAGTTGATTTAATCATTATTCTTTTGAACCCATTTTAGGCCGTACATAGTTTGTCTTCTTTCAGAGACGGCTATCTTCAATCAGAAACTTCTCGACACGTTCTCCTAATAATTGTTTTTATTTTATTTTTATTATTATTATTTATTTATCCTGTTTCTATTTTCTTTTTTATTTCTTTGGCTTGTCCTGTAATATTACACATTGCCACCTTGCCTTCGAATTCAAGAAACCCAACCTTCAGGACGCTAGGAGAACACTAGTACAGTACTGCACTTATTTATTACCTCCACAACAAGGATATATATATATATATATATATATATATATATATATATTGTATTCTTAGGTTTGTTCTACTACACAATATGAACATGTTTGAGTGTTCGTTTAAAGAGCTTAAAAGTGTATTTAACATTTAAAAATTTTGTTTAAAGAAAAAAAAAAAATACCCATTTGATAAAAAAAAAAATGAAAGTGTTCAAAAAACCTAAAAATGGTCAAAATGTAATTTTTTCAAAAAAATGATTTTTGATTTAAAAGCTTTATTTCTCAAACGTAATCTCAAACATACTCTAAGAGCGTAATGTAGGGCATCACGAGCTTTATAATTTAGCAGCTATTTATTACTTGGTTAAACTCATATTCAAAGCAAATCCCAAATCGTGTTATCTAGAGGTTAAGTGAAAAAAAAGTTAAATTTTCCCAAATTTTATTTGAAATAGAAGAAAATTCCTGCAAAACAAAGGAAAGTTATTTATACAACAAGGTCATTTTTATCATCTTCAATCACAACAATGCGAAAACGGGACAATTAATTTGAAAATGTTTTGATATAGATTTTTAAACTATTGGACCGAATGACACAACCTCTTGCAAAACAGAGAAGAAGTTATTGAGGTAACACCCACGGAAGAGGGGTGGAGGGAATCTCGGATATTTAAATAAGTAGAATCCCTTTAAAGAGACTAGATCGAAAGTTTAGGGAAATTAAAGGAGACCCTATTTCATAGGTGGAGGTGTACCCTTTTAATAGGAGAAGGTCTTAATTCAATAGGGTAGCCTTGATACCCATAAATAGCAATTTGGAGATTGATAAGGTGAGTAGTTTTCACGCGGGAGAAGATTCTCCACTTGTTTTTCTTATAAAAGTGACTGTAATACAACAATAGGTTGTAGGGCAATTATTTAGTATTTACGTACATCATGCTTATTCATAGTTGGCACTATATTTTGAAAGTATGCACAAAGTTGGAAGAGGGGGTAAAATGGAAAATAAAAAAAATTGGAAAAATAAAAAACGTAGAAGAAATTGCCGACCAAATATTGAATTAAGACCTTGAATTATCAAGGATCTGTTTGAGGGATCTAAAAATGCTTTTAACACTTAAAAAGTTTGTTTGAAGAAAAAAGTACTCGTTTGGTAAAAAAATAAAAAACGCTTTTAATGGTCTAAAAAGATTAAAAATGATCAAAACACATTTTTGGCAAAAGTTAAAAAATGAAGCTTTTGCCTAAAAGCGTTTTTTGATTTAAAAATTCTATTTCTCAAACGCAATCACAAACAGACTCTAAGTTGATTATTAAGGATGCTAACTTAATATATAGCATAATAAACTTTTCAATATATATATATTTGAGGGATGAAGCTGATTTCAAGCTGATACATTGAATGCTAACACACGAAATCCATTTCTTATATATATAAAAGAAAAGCCGGCGAATAGAAGGAAAGGAGCAAGTTTGGTCAAGGCAAAGACGCAGGCGTGCGGCTTTTTCTTTGGCCGTGGCAAAATTTTGAAGTATTTGATGATCTCACATACTCAACCCGTCATTATGGGTTAGGGGTATTGGAAAGTATTATTTATGATGTTGATTGAATAAGTAAGTCCTTACTATAGAAGAAGAGATATCTCTTACAGTTTAAAATTATATTTAGTCCTTAGAGTTTTATCTAATTTGGAATTAGTCTTTAGGTTTCCAATTTCAAGAATACAATCCTTAGCTTATGTCCAAATTTAAAATAGATCTATTTGTCACTAGTTCAAAGTTAATAATTTGTCATATGTTATGCGTGTCTCATTCGACACATCAACGTCCATGTTAGCATTCCAATGCAATGCCACGATTAGCAAGTGCTAAGTCATTCATTGAAAAAAAAAAACATAAAACATAAAACATAAAACAAAAAACAAAAGACCCACAAAGCACAGTCAATTTGACTCATGAAACTTAAGTTTTGTTTGTTTTGATGTAAAATATTACATGTAAAAAGTTTTTCTCATTTTTCGGTGTTTGGTATGACCATAAATCCTGGTCAAACCAAAAATATTTTCGATTGACCCAAAAATACTTCTTTAATCCTGGTAAAATGGTTTCTCTTTTTTTAAACTATAAACTATTTTTTGATTTTGAATTTTTCATTCTCGCACACAGTTCGTTCTTCGCTGCCGTTAGAGGTCGCTCACAGCTACCACTAAAGTTGTAATACCCAAAAATAAATTAGGGTTAAGTATACTCTAATTATGATTTAAGGATATTAGGATTGGTTCTCACTTCGTAAAGTGTAAGACCTTGAATTTCTTAAAGATTTTATTGTTGCACCGAACGTTCATTAGAGGTACCGAATGTTCAATGCTTGCAGAACTGAAGAATCACCTCATCCTTATCCTCAACCCATTTTGTAAATACATGGTCACCAAATAAAACGATTAGGATAATCAGTATGGGATCAATTATGGTGTGAAAGTTAAGGAATAATTCCTAAATGACATGAAAGCATTGTAAACACTGTCTTAAGAGGAAAATATTAGATTTTCGAATCCCAAGAAGATGCTCAAAAATATTGGAATATATATCTTGGCGTTTGTCTAGGAAAAAGCTTTCCGGAATGGGGTTGCACGCGCAATTCCGAGACCCTTAACAAAAGTTATCAATGTTTTACTGAACACTGTGCAGTTCGTCAAACTGCTGAAAAAGTCAACTACGAATGTTTGCTGCTTCTAACCGAACGTTTGTTGGAGGACCACTAAACATTCGTTGACCAAGTTTTGAACCACTAGATAATAACCAAACGTTCAACCTGCTGTGTAATAGTACACTAAATGTTCATCTATATTACACCGAACGATTGCTGACCTGCAGGATTGTCACAGTAGCGCCTTCGGGTTTTCCAACCTTATAAATACCCCTCCCCACTCTACCCTTAAGCCTCATTCCACCCTTGTTGGCCTATCAAACCTATGTTTGAGTGTGTGAGAGTTCTTGAAGGAAAATAAGATATTTCTTAGAGGATTTGCTTCAAGGAGGTAATCTTCCAAGTGTAGCTTGTTACATACTTCGTTGTTATGCTGTTTAAGTATTTTCATAGCTTAGTTGGTAGGTTTGAGTTTATATTGGTGTTGTTGGCTTTAATTTTGGTTTAAGCATGTGTCAACATTTTGATGGTATTAGACATAGTTTCTTCTGTATAGAGACGTTATTTTGGGTTAGAATTCTGTTAGGGATCATGTTAACGCCTTAGAAATTGCTTAGAGGTGGTTTAATGGCTTTTTGGTTAGAAATGAGTTTTCTGCCCTGCACCGAACATTTGACCTCTTTTGACCGAATGTTCGATGTATTGGCCAAGTGTTGGCACCTCTCTGGCCTAACATTTAATGTCGATGCTGAATGTTTGAGCTTCTCCGTCTGAACGTTAGATGGTATCGCAGAAAGTCTGTTTTGAACTTGTTTAGGTCTAGGGCTAGTTTTAGCTCGGCTTTAGAACTAATGATAGATATTTTCTTAGTATTTGAGGTTGTGGAGCCACAAGAAGTTATTATGAAGGATCCTTTTGACACAAGTGAGTACAAACTCATATGAATACTTGTTGTTATAGTTGGAAGGAAAATTTTGATGGGTTGGGATGAGGGTTTTGATGGTGTTGCAAACATAACTAGTGGATTGTTTTTTAGATGGGCTAAAAATCGACAGTTATTAGTGGCTATGGATCTTGGGCGGAATTTTTTGTGGGTTTTGGGTAGCGGTGGCACTGTAGTGGTGATTTTCTATGTTGTGGACGTTTATGGGGTTGAATTTTGTTTTCTTTTGGCTTTTGAATGGTAGTAATATCCGGTTGGGGCTGGGTTTTAGGGGTGGTTCTACGAATGTTTTTCTTTGGGTTTTGGCTGGCGATGGGGATGATAGATTCTTGATTGGAGATTGAGTTTTAAGGGCAAATTAGTTGTATGCCTCGTCCATCTGGTCCAAGGTAGTGCGTACTTGCTTTATAATCTCAAGGATCCAATCATCACGTTGTTGTTGGGTCGTCATGGATTGGTGATTGTCGTGGAAGACAATCAACCTGACTCTGATACCAGTTGATGTGAAGCAACTAGTAACAAAACGTAGGAAACGATAAATCGGCTACTTCGAAAGAGCCATGATCTCTAATGAGGTAAATTTAATCACTTAATCAACACTTTAACACTCCCCTCACGTGTGGGCTCAAACTCTCTTTTAATAGGTGAGGCTCAACACGTAGAATATTTAATTTAAATAGGGGTGATTTGACGAAATCAAGTTTCAATCCCAAGACCTTTGACTTTGATACCATGAAGAAATTCGTGGGTCTAACTCATCTCACAGTAAATTGTATTTTGAAATAATAATTAACTCATACCTTTCTTATTGATAGTTCTCATTTAAATAGAAAAACAATAGACTATTGATTACATAATAGACCAATTAGGTCTTGACTTCGGCGACTTTACTAAGGAAGGAATCTAACTATTTATTGTAGGATAAAATCTATATAAATATACTCTTTATTAGACTCTAACACGATATCGGGCAATCCCAAATAATTGTGATCATATTATCATCACCACATTGTTACACTCCCCCTCAAACGGAAACTTTTTTTATAAATCTTATTGGCCCTCTCCAAGATCACTTGTAGGTTATGTGGGTTTGCCCGCGCCACTTACCTTTCTCCCTACTCCATGGATTCTCGTTGTGCCTTGTGCCAATGCCATGAACCTTTTTGCTCCTTTTTTCAGGAACACTCGTTCATACTCACAGCTTTCACATTTGTTCTTACTCCAAGAACTATTGTCAAGCCCATGCCATGAACCTTTGTCCTTCACTTTAAGGATGTTCATCCACGCTTGTACCTTTCTGTCCGTACTTCAAGGACGTTTTGTTCGTGCCTACGCCACTCTACCATACCACACACCACCATTGGTTCTAATACTATTTGTTAAAGAAATTAATACCTTAAAAAGTTTTTTAGTGAGCCTATAATATACCATGTTGAAACACCACAAAATTTAAAAGCTTAAGTCTATGAATTTGGGCTTAACAATACTATATTAACCACTCGCACTTTTTTTATCTTCTCAATGTGAGACTTCATTTTTTTTTTTTTTTTATACGCTCACACATACATACTAAACATATGAATAAGCAAAATAGTTGCCGATTAGTTTGAGTCATCTCTCTAACTCTCTCTCTCTCTCTCTGTCCGTTAGATCTCTCTTTCCCCATCTAACACATGCTCCCAAGTCCCAATCCCTTGCATTACTCTTTTTATTTTTATTTTTTTTAAAAAAACATTTTCCCCTTCCCATTCTCCTTGAAGATAGTATTTCAAATTTACAGTTTGGCACGGTTTCCAATAACAAGCGCCACCTGACCGCAAATAGCTCATTCCTTCATGAAAATTTTGAAGTATGTAATCAAGTCTTTATAAGGAATTTGCTATTAAGTAATAAAATTATTTATGTAAAATTTTATATGTTAAATTATCAGTTTTCCTAAAAGCTTAAACTTATACGAAAGGGTAAATTTAATCAATTAATCAACACTTTAACACTTCCCATCACATGTGGGCAAACTCCCTTATAATAGGTAATGCCCAACGCGTGAAATATTTAATTTAAATAGGATAATTTGACGGAGTCAAGATTCGACCTCAGGACCTTTGACTTTGATATCATGAAGCTTTTAGAATAACTGGTAATTTAATATGGTATCAAAGCTTACCACAGTATATATGGGGCCTACACTACTTACCCCGTGACAAGGACTAGAAAAAATACCGACCTACACGTGAGGGAGGGTGTTGAGAAATAATCTCACAATGCCTATGGACAAAACCTTGGACATGTTTATAAGAAATGAGCAACTCTCTCTTATTAAACCGGTTTTATGAGATGAGTTAGACCCATTAATTTATTAATTTATATTGTTATTTTAAGTTAACGTGTTGAGCGCTACCTTACTACTTTTTTTTTTTATATATATATAAAAAAAAAATTATAACAGAAATCTGAGGATTTCATTAATTAAGAGCATACAACTCTTACAGAGCAAAGCAAAAAGAAAGCATAAAGCTCTACAAAAATCATAGTCATATGCTATGAGGTTACAAAGTCATAAATACAAACAAAAATTCTTACAATCAAATGTTATCTATGACTTCAATCTTCCGCTAACCCATGTACAAATACAATTAAAGAGCAGATCTGCTCCAAGCAGACTAGATCTAAAACATAAGTAGCCAAATTTCCTAACAAAATTTATTTAAACTGGCCGTGAGAGATAACCTCTCACACCTAATTATCTAGGCCGTGAGAAATAACCCATCACATTTAATTATTCTTCCTTACTCATGAGGGTAGATCTAGAAAGAAGAAACCTCTTATTCAAAACAAAAAAAACACAAACAAACAATCAGCAAGCAACAACAGCGGCTGGGGAGGAGATAAACGACATAACACGGTGGAAGGTGGATGGACGCATAGCTGAGAGGCCGAAGTTGCTGATCTGGTCGGAGAACACCTACAAAAAAAAAAAAAAAAAAAAAAAAAAAAAAAGGGGGATGGGGAGGGTAGGAGCGGGGAGTAGAAAGAAAAGAGGAGAGGAGGAAAGAGTAGATATGCTCCCTCCTCCTCTCAAAACTGTTTTATGAGGAAAAAGGCTACCTTACTACTGAAAGTTCAATCTTTCATGAAAATCTTGAAGTAGGTAATTAATTCTTTATACTTGATTTATTTTTCAAATTACTATTAAATAATAAAATTATCTATGTAAACCTTTATATTCATATTGTTTTTTTTAAAAATTAATTTGTTGATAAATATATAAATATTTATTTATACATATTTTAATTGTCTGGAATATATAATTATAGTTATTTGAGACTATGGAAAATAATAATTTTAATGAGCCCTAGTTGAATTCTAAACAAGCTCATGCCATTAAATAATAAATTATAAATTACATTTATATTCTCGAAAGTAATTTTTATTAAATTGTTATTTATCTCACTAGTTATATTCTTTAATATTTTTAATCAATTTTTTTTGCAACTTTTTTTAGTAAAATGATTTTAAGAAGTCGTTTTCTAATACATAAATTGTCAACGAATAAAACACATAGTACATCAATGTCCTTAATTTCTCGGACTTTTCCTCTGCCAAAAATAGAAGTAAATGCCTTCACGTAATACTATTTTGCAGGAAAAGGTATTGAAAAGATGACATGGGGGAAATTAGATTGCAAAGTCAAATGTGGGTTGATGAAAAAAGAAAAAAAAAAAACAAACAAACGAGTACGCCATCATAGTCCTCAAATTCTTTGCTATAATGCAAAAGCCATTATCACTTACGGCTTTACCTCCTTGTTTTGATTTCGAATCCTTTATTCTTTACCTTCATCACTTGAATTAATTTCATTCATCTACAGCCATCATTTTCACTTATTTAACCTGAGTTTTTGTTACTTCATTGGCAAGCCAAAAAATGAAAAATATTAACTTTAAATAGTTAGGTCAAGTGGTAAGGGCTTTAGTTTTAGTGACGTCCTTATTTAGGTCTTAGTTTGAATCTCATTGGGTGCAAATAATCCCTTAAAGCCACATTTGCTGGTACAGCCAAAGTGTTACCCGATCCATGTGGAAGATGGCTTCTGCATGGGTCTGGGGTTTGCCCGACATAAGAGTGGATATATGAAGTGGCATTACCTTGGAAGAATTCCCCGTCATTTAATAAAAAAAAAAACCCTAAATCCAAAGTTAAAATTGTATGCTATGTTTTACAAATGAGTGTTCTATAAGGATTGGGATTTAAAATAATTACCAATCCATAATAATATAAGAGTCAATATAAAATTTACCTGACCAAATAATTTTAGACTATTCAACCATTTATCTATATATATGGACAAATAACTTCTGTATTGGCTCGGTTATATTACTTAGGGTTTGTTTGGGTTTGTGATTAAAATGTACAATTTGAAAACGTAATTTTTAAAAACGCAATTAAGTTGTTTTAGCAAAATCACGATTTGGCTTTTAAAATCACAATTTAGTTTTAGCTTTTAAAATTTTATATTTTCAAAAAAAACACATCTTTACCTGCGATTTGAAAACCCAATTTTTTTTGTATTTTCAACTGGCAAATTTTTTAAAACACAATTTCAAACAATCAATTTTCATTAATTTGGTTGAAAATTAAACTTTTTATCTATGAAATTGCAATCCCAAACACATTCTTACTCAAATTACAAATAATCAACGCGAATACTTATCCTAACGTTTGAGATCACTGTGAGCCGAGACAAATCGTATGTGCTACACATTATCGCCCGTGTGGACGATTTTACCCTTGGGCAACCTTTGAGCTCCGATAGGCCGTACTTTGGTTCGGCAACGGTAACTAACATTCTCTTTAATTCATTAATTGTTTTAATCTTTTCATTTTGTTGGTCATTTTACTTATATATATATATATATATATATATATATATATCGAATGCTTTGATAACCACGAAATGAAAATAATAATAATAATAATAATAATTACTGTTTGATATTTATAATTTTATACAGAAAGAAAGTAAAACTAAGAAACGTGCTTTTCTACTGATCATTGAATCAAAAAAGTTATAAGAAAGTAAAAACTTTTAATTAATTAAATTTAAGTTACGGTATCAATGATTGGTATGCTTGTAGACTCTTTCCACTTCTTAATCATTATTTATTTATTTTGACATACGACTTATTACAGGTAGAACATATATAGTTGGTAAGTACCCATTAATAAAAATCAAATTAATTAATTAATTTTTTTTTTTTTTTAAAAAAAAGAGATTAAAATAAGCAATGAATAGGGGGCTATAATACGATGTCTGTCACACAGGGAATCACTTGTGGTACTTCCTACCCCAAAAGCCCTGCAAAAAGTTTCACAAAAATAGGGTGAGATCCAAAGACAGGTGTCTCTAAAACAATCCTTTTACATGCTCAAAATAGAGAAGCACTAGCACTCCAAGTTGGGGGTTGGGGTGGTGGGTGTGTGGGGGCCCCGCCGCAAGTGAGAATCTTAGACACGTGTCAGGATCAGATGGTGCGGTGGACCCAGTACAGCTAAGAGTCTAATTGTACTGTGAGAGAGAGAGAGAGAGAGAGAGAGGGCTCGAGGCTCAGGGACTGAGGGACTGAGGGCTCAGGAGGGAGGGAGGGGGGTGGGGGGGTGCGGTGCTGGGTTTGTAGTGCGTGTGTGTCAGTTTGGGCCTCTTTTGGTTGTCGGTGCGTCCGTGGCGTAAGAGACAGATGACCCATTTGCCACCGCGTCACGTCCAAATCTTTTGAGTCCAAATAGGACCCCTCTTCTGGTCTTCCCTTTCCTTCCTTTCTCTTCGCTTCGCTTCGCTTCCCATCCCTTTAAGCCGTTAATGACGCCGTCAAACTTTACGGCTCATTTCGAGCTTTACAGATGGACAGAGGGCCTAGGGGTGTCTGACGTCTGGCATTGAGAGCCGGGCTATTTTGGTCAATTCGTCTCCCTCATGTACAACATGTTGTACGATACGCTCACCCACGTGCTCTTCACATGTTCTATTCCCGAAAGCCCGTTTTGGTTTGGATAAGCATTTATATCCTGCTCCTCAAACTAACTTCCTATGAATTAATAAAAAAAAAAAAAAAACAAAAAACAAAATAACTTCCTATTTTAGTTAAAAGAGTTACTTTTTTTTATAAGTAACAAGAGAGAGAGATTATAAGGACTTTGTTGTCAATAAATGGCCAATCTGTTCAAAATTTCTTTAGGCAGGTGAGTCAAATAAGAGTTATCTTACATTATCTGCTAAAATAATTAACAATTCAATCAGATAATTATTGTATCCCAATCCGTGTTAGAGAAGTGTAACAGCAGAGGGTGTAGAGTCAGAAGCACTAAAATGGGCTTATATACTACACAAACACTAAAAATCAGTGGAGTAAAAGGACAGGTGTAAAATAATTTAATCGAGTTTAGGAGGGTTAAACATACCTTTTGTTGCTAATTTTAGAAGTTTTGCTTGAGAAGTCTTTTTATTATACTATACTATGCTCATGATGTTTTACATGTGGATTCTTTGTAACTGGTGTGACTCATTTTAATTAGTCCATCATTTTCATTATTTCAAATCTAGTTAATAGCAAAATGCTTTTATGCTTTCTTGCTTTGTGAGGACACAAGCCATAATAAGGTGTAATTGCAATTTGCTTTTGCTTGTCAAATATTCCATGTCTATATTTTACCTCACTAATTGTCGGGAAAATAGGGCGGCGAGGCAAGGAAGGATAAGGATCACCAGCAATTTCTTGTCTAGCAATTTAAACAACACGTTTTATTTGAGATGTATTTATTACCTCAAATTTATTCAAACAGGTAAATCTTAAAGTCCTAATTAAGACCATGTAGCATAATGGGAAATGGGATGCATTCACATTTTGTGGGCATTGAACTTTAAGAAAAACTAAACTTATTGTGTAGTAATCCAAGATGGAGGAGATAGATAGATTAGTTAGCAAGAGTGAAGAGTTAAAGTAAAATTGAATGTACATAATTATGAATACGTGTGTTTTTAAAGGATAACTCAATTGGCTGTGAACTACGCCTAATGAAGCAAAAGTTACTAATTTGAATCTCTCATCCTCCTTCCCTTGTGTAGACATGTAAAAAAAAACTATGAATTGCATTTATGATTAAAAAAAAAAAAATACATGCCATTTATGGATTCTCTTAATTCCTTTTGGTCAAGAGGTTTGAATTTATGTGTGTTAGCCCCATATTAAATGTAATCTTTATTCATGGTTGTACATCTTGCCCTTCTCGTGAAACCCAATATTTGTATATTCAAGTCAACACATATACCAATTTCAACTTTCTTCTTTACCCCCAAAAGATAAAGGCCTAACCAACTTTTTAGGGTTTTTTTTTTTTGAGCTGACTTTGTAGAGTTTGCAAGTAGCCAGATAAAATTGAGTCATTTAAAGAAAAGAGGAACATGGAAAAGGAGAATGACATTTATGAAGTGGCCTTAACTATACCCTAAGCCACCACCTATTCCTAAATGGTTAAATGATAAACTCGACATTCTTTATCTCATTTTATCTTACCAGATTAATGTGACAATTTTCATCGGTTCTTAATAGAATGATAGTGTAGTATGTAGCATTATTCCTCGTAAGATCGCACTAACCATATAGCATTATTATTTTATTTTATTTTATTATTTAAATAAAATAATAAAAATAAATAGTTAAAACACATGAGTTGCTCGGTAAGCAATTTTTTTCCTATTTATTATGGAGAGCAAAAAAGTGGACAACCCAAATAACAACTCATAACCGACCAAAAACTGAGTTCAAATGTCCCTAAAGGGTAATTCAATCGGCTGTGAACCACGCCTAATGAAACGGAGGTCACTAGTTCGAATCTCTTCAATTTCCCTGTGTGAACATGTCAAAAAAAAAAAAAAAACAACTGAGTTTAAATAAATAATTTAACCATTTATTTAACTCATTCCCGCTTAAATTACATTGCTAGGCAAGCATAATTAATAATTAATGGGTGCCACTAGGAGGGGCATGCATCTTTTCCCTTCCACGTTAAGAGTGCCATTAATTACTTTATAGTAAGTAACTCAGACTGACCTACTTAACTATTATTAAGTCAGAACCCTAAATCATGTGCCATATACAAAAGTAGAAGTTAAAAAAAAAAAAATTCAAATTGAAATATAAAAAAGAAAAGGAAAATGGAAAATGTAAAATAATTCCATCTTTATCTCTACTTGAGCTGTTGAAGTAGCAGTTGTTGTTGAGAGCCCGGTGTGGGATCATTGGAGATCGCGCCCCATCACGAGCGTTTTTTTTTCATATTTATCCCTTTCATATATTTTAGTCCTTTCAATTATATTTTTATTTTTATTTTTCTCCTTTGATGATGAAGTGGTAGTAGGAGTGAAAAACCAAGCAAAACCCCCCAATCCCCAATGCCCAGATTCTTCACGCAGTTGGTTTCGGAGCAGAGGAGCAGCCGTAGCCGCAGCCGAAGCGAAGCGTAAAAGAAAGTTAGCAAAAAGGAGCAGAAGCCATGAAGAGAGAGCTGGATCCTCATCTCCACTCGCTGCCGGAATCTTCTAACGCGGCGGCGACTGCCAGCTCTAGCAATATTGGCAAAGCCAAGATGCGCTGGGAGGACGATACCCAACAGCAGGACGGTGGCGTGGACGAGCTCTTGGCCGTGTTGGGGTATCAAGTGCGGTCCTCCGACATGGCGGAGGTGGCCCAGAAGCTGGAGCTTCTCGAGGATTTGATGGGTAATGCTCAGGGAGACGGCCTCTCTCATCTTGCGTCTGATACCGTTCATTACAATCCCTCCGATCTGTCCACATGGCTCCAGAGTATGCTCTCCGAGTTACACCCCCCACCTCCCAATCAATTCGATCCCATGGTGCCGCCCGCCGCCGGCGCCCGGGCACCTCCGGTTTCTCTCGACGATTCGTTTTTGGGTCAGGCAGACTCCTCCACCATCACCTCCATCGATTTCGATCCGCAAAATAGTAATAATAATCCGAGACGAGGAGTGTTCGAAGAATCCTCTACTTCCGATTATGATCTCAAAGCTATTCCCGGTAAGGCCTTGTATAGTCAACCCCAAAGCCAGAGCCAGAGCCAGAGCCATAGCCATAGTCATAGCCATAGCCGAAACTCTCAGATCGAATCTCCGTCGTCCAAGCGATTGAAACCCTCGTCCGGGTCCGGGTCAAATCCAGAAAATTATTTCTCGGGTTCTTCTTGTATAGGAGGCGGCGGTTTAACTGTTCCCAGCGACTCCACTCGCCCTGTCGTGCTCATCGACTCGCAAGAGAACGGAATTCGGCTCGTCCACGCCCTGTTGGCTTGCGCCGAGGCCGTACAACAGAACAACCTCAACCTCGCTGAGGCCCTGGTCAAGCAGATCGGATTCTTGGCCGTGTCCCAAGCCGGCGCTATGAGAAAGGTCGCCACGTACTTCGCGGAGGCCCTGGCTCGCCGAATCTACAGGGTGTACCCTCAGAACCCTATAGACCACTCGCTCTCCGATATCCTCCAGATGCACTTCTACGAAACATGTCCGTACCTCAAATTCGCCCATTTCACGGCCAACCAGGCCATCCTCGAAGCCTTCGAGGGCAAGACGCGCGTCCACGTTATCGATTTTTCCATGAACCAAGGCATTCAGTGGCCGGCTCTCATGCAAGCCCTGGCTCTCCGCCCCGGTGGCCCGCCTGCTTTCCGCCTGACCGGTATTGGGCCTCCCGCCCCGGATAATTCGGACCATCTCCAGGAAGTAGGCTGGAAGCTGGCCCAGCTGGCGGAGACCATCAACGTGGAGTTCGAGTACAGAGGGTTCGTCGCCAACAGTCTGGCCGATCTCGACGCCTCGATGCTTGAGCTGAGGCCGAGCGAGGTGGAGTCGGTTGCGGTGAACTCTGTGTTCGAGTTGCACAAGCTGTTGGCTCGGCCCGGAGCGATCGAGAAAGTGTTGTCGGTGGTTAAGCAGATGAAACCGGATATCGTGACGGTGGTGGAACAGGAGGCGAATCACAACGGTCCGGTTTTCGTTGACCGATTCACGGAGTCGTTGCACTACTACTCCACCATGTTCGACTCGCTCGAGGGTTCGGCGAGCAGCAACGACAAGGTGATGTCGGAGGTGTACCTGGGGAAGCAGATATGCAACGTAGTGGCGTGCGAGGGGTTGGACCGCGTGGAGCGGCACGAAACGACGACGCAGTGGCGTGGTCGGATGGGTTCGGCCGGGTTCGCGCCGGTTCACCTGGGTTCGAACGCGTTCAAGCAGGCGAGCATGTTGCTGGCCTTGTTCGCCGGCGGGGATGGTTACAGAGTGGAAGAGAACAATGGGTGTCTGATGCTGGGCTGGCACACTCGCCCGCTTATCGCCACCTCCGCATGGCAACTCGCCGCCTCCAGCGCCGCTTTGGTACACTGAGTCAACTCAGTGAGTCACGTCAACTCGTTTTTTTTTTTTTTTTTTTTTTTTTTTAATATTTCAGTCCCCCACCACCACCATGGCTTTAGTGGACTGGACTGGGCTGTCAAATGTGTTTTGCTGAGCTGGGTGGGTTACCCCTGACACACACTGGGTGAGTACCTACCGCTGTCCTTCCTTTGTGTCTCCCCAATCTTCTTCTTCCTTCTTTTTCTTTTTCTTTTTCTTTTTTTTTCTTTTTTTTTTTAATTTTAAATCTCCCTCTCTCTCTCTCTCTCTCTCCCTTTTCTTTTTGGGTGGAATCTTTTTTGTAATTTCCAGGGTGAATCAAAAAGGTTAATGTCTATTTATGCTTATGTATCAAGTATATATATCTTTGCAGTAATAAGAATTTTCAAGAACTCTCTCTCTCCGTAGAAATATTTGGGGAAACTGGAAGACCCAAGTAGCCATCTGAAATTGAATCCTCAGTTTCTGCCGCTTTGCTGCAATTGGCAAGTCTGAGAAATGGCGGAAAATGAGAATATGTGCTTTTGCGATGCATAAATTCATACAAACAAGTAATACGTTTGTTTCCTCAACACCACAAGTATTACCGAATCCTCTTTTAAAGTGAGTTGGAAAGAAAAGCATAATAACAATCATGAGAAGGTGAAAAAAAGGCTCACTCATGTCAACTTCTTTGTTGTGATTTTCACTTTCTCGAAAAGGTTCACTTTTATCATCCTCTTTTGTGTTCATATCACTCCCCCACGGCTATGTGGATTATATCATTAATCCTTTACCCACCGAACCTTTTTTCTTGTTTACCTTTTTCAAAACCCATCCTTTAAAATCTTTTGCCCATCTCACTAAACTTAAACTAACCAGTTTCAATTTAGAGTTTTGAGTAGCCTATGCAAATAAAGATGGTTTCTTTTTTTCTTTTTGCATCTCAACTCTTCTGAGTTTGGGTTCTTTGTGATTCTGCTTTTCCCTCCTTTTTGTGTTACTTATTGGTATTCCCTCTTAATTGCTTAGTTTCATTGCCTTCATCTAGATTAGAGCAATTACTATAGTTTAATCTCAATGGGAGGTATATAATATTTGATTAGCCTGATGAAAACATAACACTCATTGTAGAATAAGAATTTGTAGGGCCTCTTTCTAGCTGTGGGGACTTCTGAAGGGGTTTGTGTGGCCTCTCAAAATAGAGATTACTTTTTGAATAGGGATTAGGGACTTCAGGGGGGACTAATTAAGGTTTACACAGGAGTTAATTTGGTAAAAAAGTGATTTCAACGCTACTGAAGGAATAGGGTTTGCGGAGATTCAGGACGATGTTCTGAATGTGAAAAGGAAATGGAGGGTTTGTGGTCCTTTCATGCTTACTCTCTACCTTTCAAACATTGATGTCTGAAAACTACTTGTCATGCATTATGCATAGTGTTACGATATTTCTCATCTATTTTCTTTATTTACTTTCCTTCTAAGTTTATCATTATTCTCTTCTTATTTAAGCTTCTTTTGTTTTGAAGTAGTGTGTTTTTAGTTGAAAAATATTTTCAAAAAAAAAAAAGAAAAAATTTTAAAAATATTTTTCGGGGTTTGGTTTGTATGGAAAATGAGCGATGGTAAAAAACAGCTGGTAACATTCGGCAACCTCCGGTGGTGGTCCAACGTTTTGATAATGAACAGGCCAAGCTCGAAAAATGATTTATGATTTTAAAAAATGAAAACCATTTGATTGAATTACATAAGGTTTTATTGCCAAATTAAAAATGTTTTCGGTTTGACTTTTTTTTTTTTTTTTTTTTCTCATACCAAACATGGAAAATACAATTTTATTTATTTATTTATTTTCAAAAATCATTTTACTCATAAACAAACTGAGCTTTAGTTTAAGTTACCATACTTGCTTATTGCATTTTTTCGAGAAATAGGGATATCTTTTTGTATTACAAATCACACATTATTATATTCAAAATGTAACCCTAACAATCTTCATCTTCTTTTTCTTTCTTTCCACTCTTTTTTTTTCTTTCTCTTTTATACATCCTATTATATATTTCGAAGTATAAAACTCACTATGGAGTGTTTTGTAGAGGCAAAAAAAAAAAAGAAAATGCAAAAGCTATAACAAATTGTTGGGTGATCTTGAGTTTCTTTCAACCCCAAAAGTTAATTTAAGAGGTGAGACATTCCTTCACTTATAAAGTGACCACCAGCTCCTTCTACAACCGATGTGGGATAACTCCAGTAATCTTCCTCTTATACATCGGGCCCTAGGTTGGAATAGAGACAACTTGTTTCTCCCATGAACTGTTAGGCCGAAACTTTTCAGTTAAACCTGAGCTCTGATACCAGTGTTGAGTGGTTTTAGTCTTCTCTTAACTTTAAAAGTTAGCTTAAAAAGTGAGGCCTTCTGTCACACTTATAAATTAATTATCAACCTATTTCACAACAGATATAAGATAACTCCAACACAGATAATAAAAATCTCTTTCCGCTTTAAGTAAAATATCTAATGGGTTGTAATCATTCACCACTAAACTCGTCGAATTTACAGTTTCTCATTATGAAATAAAGAAATGATGAAAGGGACTCAGATCAATGGTCAAACTAAGATCCCTAATCTTAGATTAATTTATTGCTGTCAATTAATTAATTAATTAATGTTTCTGCCCCCTTTAAATAGCCGAATAGAGAGTTTTTGGCGTCTCCGCGGAATCTTTTGAATTTTTTTCTGTGTATCGGGGAAGTGCAAAACAACAAAGGACAATTTCCTTTTATAAAATACATATTCTTTTTGTTTTTTTATTTTCTTTCCAATGAACTTGGCCACGATTTTGAAAAATAGAAAGCGACGTGGCAAATTTTTAATGGGGATGGTACTTTCATTTTGATATTATTTTATTTAATTCCAATTTTCTTTTTGGTAGCTTGTCCTTTCGCGCTGCCCAATTGTAAGTCTTTAATCTTTTATTATTTTAATTAGGAAGTCTTGAGTAAAGTTGCTCTGTTGATGTCCATATTAGACGTGTAATCTGCTATTTAATCATTTTTTTATTTTTATTTTCCATAATCATAAAAATTTCCATAGAAGATGGAGCAAAGAGAGTTCATGTGAAAATAAATATATAATTTTTAAGATATCTATTAAGGTGTAGGCTATTGCAACTAGGGACCTATATGTAGTTGGTGAGTCTATTGCACTTGTCAATGGGAAGGCAATAAGCTTGTACACCAAAATAAAGTGGAAGTTTCTCTCATAGCATTATTATATATATATATGTGGTTACAGTGAAAGTATGGCCATTTATTTGGACATTTCTCTAAAGAATTAAACATTGTTAATCATTTCAATGAAATACCATTTCATTAAGGAAAGTAAGTAAGGATTTCCTTGTGTTTTTGGTCAATTTGACTCTAATTTGATAGGTCATCTAAAGTTGAGGCATTTGTGTTACTATTTTTCATCAAATTGATAATAGAAATGATTGTGAAAAAGTAATTATACTCCTAAAAAAAATCAAAATCTCAAAAAAAAAAAAAAAGGAAAAAAAAAAGAAGATAGAAAAGACATTAATGGGACTAGCTCAGGTGCTCAACCAACCCAACCATGACGACGGTTATGGGTGGCATGCGACCACCCTCTTTTAGGGAGCTGATGCAAGCCACCCATAGGTCACCACGTTATAAGGAGCGGTTAGAATAGTTTTCATTGAGTCTCTACATCTGTCATTTTTTATTCTCACTTTATGAACCCTTAAATTTGTTTTATTTGTTTTCAAAAAATGGGATTTAGCTAAGGATTTGCCAACTTTTAATTTTGGAGTTAATATCTTTGAATTTGAAAGTTATTACTTGGTAGGTTTCCATACCAAGATTCGATCCAATTAAGTCTGCATACCCCATTTTCAACAGGGTGGCTCGTGGTCACCCCTTAACTAATGATGGTTTTGGACTACCGCCTAATTAAACCACGGGTGACCGAGAGACTACCAAGCTAGCCATGATTGGGTCACGCCGCCTACAACTACCACTTGTGGTGGCTTACCCATTCACTACTTCTTTTTATTTTTTATTTTTTGTTGAAGTTTTTGTGGAATATTATAGTCTTTTTACAGCCATTTTGTTATGAATTTGACAAATACTTATGAACGTCTTTTTTATTTTTTATTTATTTATATGTTTACACAAGAGGGGAAGGAAAATTGAAACTAGTGACTTCTACTTTATTAAACGTGGTCCTCACCGATTGAACTACATCTTAGTGACACTTATAATGGTCATGAATTTACAACAATTCAAACGGAGGTCTCAAATCTATCAAATTAAAAACTAAGATATTAAAATTAAAATATAATAAAGAAAAAAATGAAAATCTTGACATGATTTCTTTTTAATAAACAATAAAAGCCTGCATGATTTTTTTGTTATTTTTGTATAAATGATGCATTGAATGATTGGATATTATCAGGTACTATAAAGCAGCCGGATTGCCTCACCCATTTATTAGAAAAAAAAAGAAAGAAGAACTAATAATAGATGAAATGAAAAGGAAACCTGCTGGGGTGGGTACAAGCAAGCACAACTAACTTAAAAATATATCTTATAATTAATTAATTAATTAATTCCCAAAATAAAAATAAAAATATATGGGAGGGGCCAGATCTCCCAATAAGAAAAACCAAAGTGGTTCTTAGGATTTGTCAACTGAGGAGGGCGCATTAATTAATGAATTGCAGGGGAGCAGCACCATGCCATATTACTCTATACGTATTGGACCATCTCACATTATTATTATTTTTAATTACAAATATATTTATATATTTAATTGGAGTAATTATTTGGACTATACTAACGTAGAAGAATGACATGAGAAATTATTTAACGCCCACTTGGAACTTGTCCACTTATATCACCCCACGTCACCGCCCATTAAACCTACGTGCCCTTTTTATTTTTATTTTTATTTTTTCAAACACCAACTTTCGTCTCAAACGCATACTAGAGGGTCGAGACTAGAGTAGTTTTTTATTTTATTTTATTTTTTATATTTTCTTCTTCTATTATTAATATGGGAAAATGGAGAAGGGGAAGATTACAATAAAATAAAAACAAACGAGAGAATAAGCATCTTAATAAGAGCTCCAAAATAATCCAAAAAAAAAAACGCTAAAAATTATTGAAAATGATAGGCCCATTGAAATGGTCGTTAGAACGGACGGTTTGAAGAGACGAAGAGCCATACTTCCTCTTTTGATTTGAAAATTTCACGAAAAAGATATGGTGTGGCCATACTACATGGTATAATTAATCCTCAAATTGGAAAAGAAATTAATTAGCTTAGATTACATTCTTCTAATCCTTGTCACTACACAACTACGAGTGGTGGTTTAATGGTTCAAGGAAGTTCTCAAGTGGTCAGGGTATGTATTAAGGTGCGGGTTCAAATTTCTACAATAAATTTTTTTTATATATGTTTAATTAGTATTAACCGTCTTAGATTCTCATAGCGCCTGCAGTTCTCAGTGCTTAAACCTTTCATGTGCGACTCCCGACTAACAAATACTACTATGATCACACCCAAATAAAATAATTACAATTAATTTTCTCGGTCTACCCAAAATCATTCTCAATGCAAATGAAGGAAAATAAAAGGAGTTTGATATGATTGATTAATTAATTTGGCGTGAAAGTGGTCCTTGCATTGAGAAGCCAAGTCAAAGTGAAAGAAAGGAATGGGAAGAAGAATGAGAGGAGGAGGAGAGAAGGTGCAGTCGATGTTAGGGGGTCTGAATCACTCGTGCGGTTGAAACAGTTGTGGATGTCGGTCACTTGGAATATGACATGCTGTCCTAAATCTTAATGCTACCTACGACCTTTGACCCTATTCCTCCACGTACGCTATATATATATATATATATATATATATATATATTTCTTCACGTTTTGTTCATTTATCACATACAAAAAAATGAGAGATGAAAGAAGATGTGAAGATATAAAAATGGGTAATTTGTGACCACTGGTTTCGTCTACGTGGGATTGGGGTGAATGCAACTATGCAAGATCGCACTCATACAGTCATACTTCTGTGATTCAGGCCACTACCCTCTTTTTCCTGTCCATGCCACGATGCATGTTGTTAAATTCTTCTTTCTTTCTTTTTTTTTGTGAGAAAAAAAAAAAAAATTCAATGATGATATATAGATCGTACGAAAAATGATCAACGATGAAAAATGTTGGTGAATTTCGGTGAAGGCCCAGCTGTGCTCTACGTGAGATTTGACAATTTGAGAAAGATAAATTTAAACTCAAAAATAATTTACAATTAAAAAAAAAAAAAAAGAAGAAGCATTTTATGAAAATTAAATTTTTGTCCACACAAACTGAAACTTAGTTGTATTATATATTCAAAAGATCTCTTTACAATCCTTTTCTTCCGGTATAAATACTGTAAATTTTATTCTTCAATTTTAATATTAAGACAATATTATTTTACATTTTACATTAAATAGATACACTTCATTTTATTTGATGATCTTTATTGGAACAAGTGGCTTATATTCTACTATTGACCCATTAGGTGTAATTAGTTTATGTGGGCTTGGGGATAAATAAGTTGTGGGGTATATTTTGAGGTTTTTCAAAATACTTATAATTAGGGTTTTCCTATAAATATATTATGTTGTAACCCTAAATCATTGAATAATAAAATATAGTTGCACTCTCTCCTGTGGACATAGACACATTGCCAAACTACGTAAATCTGTGTCTCGACTCTCTCTTAATCTCTCATCTTTTTGATTTTATATTATTCATCATTGTTGTGCATGGTAACAACAATTGGTATCAAAGCCTAGTTCTACGATGGCTGGGATTTGCACATCTTCTGCAAAATTCGATGTGATGAAGTTCGATGGATTTAATAATTTCGGGTTATGGTAGAGACGTGTCAATGATTTATTGGTGCAACAAAGGATGGTGAAGGCGTTATATAGGATGAAACTAGAAGGGATGACGAACATAGATAGGAAGGAACTTGAGGCGAAAGCGGTGGCTACTATTTTTGGCTTTGTTTGGGAGATGACGTGATATATCATGTCATGGATGAAGAATCTCCGGCAGCAGTTTGGTTCAAACTGGAAAGTCAGTATATGTCAAAGTCGTTGACGAACAAGCTCTATCTAAAGCAACGATTGTATGGCTTGAAGATGGCGGAGGGCTCGGATTTAAGCCAACACATCAACGTGTTCAATAAGGTAATCAGTGATTTGAAGAGGGTTGATGTGAAGTTCGAGGATGAAGACAAGGAGTTGATGATATTGAATTCACTCTCAATTTCTCCTACGTATGGGAATTTGGTTACGACTCTGACATGAGAAAAAGAGTCTTTGGAGTTAGAGGACGTTATAGGAGCCTTGTTAGCTTTTCATTAGAGCAAGAAAATGAGTGATGAAAGTTCTCAAGGAGATGGGCTAGTTGTAAAGGGTAACCAAGAGCGTGAAAGAAGTAGTAACAATGGTGGTTCGAATGGCAAGAACTCTCGATCAAAGTCCAGGAAGCGGAAGGACATCAATTGCTATAAGTGTGGGAAGAAAGGGCATATAAAGCAGGACTGTCCAGATCGGAAGAAGAATAAGGACGACAAGAATGAAGGTTCCTCAAGGTCTGTGAATGTAGTGGAGGCAAATTTCGATGATGCTGATGGTGATATGCTTTCTGCTGCATCAAGTTTAGAGCATCCTGTAAATTCTTGGATTCTGGACTCTGCATGTTTGTTTCACGTGACATCCAACAGAGATTGATTTGACACCTACAAGTCAGTTAATTCTGGTATAATTACTATGAATAATGGTGCACATTGCAAAATTATTGGCATAGGTAATATTAGAATTAAAATGTTTGATGGTGTGGTTAAAACGTTATGTGATATTAGACATATCCCAGATGTAGAAAAGAATCTGATTTCATTGGGATACCTTAGACTCAAACGGTCATGATTATAAGTCTGAAGGTGGAGTAATGAAGGTGACTAAGGGTGCGATGGTAGTGATGAAATGGCAAAAAAGTTTAAAGAATATATATAAATTGTTGGGAATTACAGTTATAGGTGGAATTGCCTCTGTGGAGTTTGAGTCTGATTGTAATGTTTTATGGCATATGCAGTTGGGTCATATGAGTGAGCGGGGCATGTTGGAGCTTTATAAGAGAAATCTGTTGAAGGATGTTAAAACATGTAAGCTTGATTTTTCCAAGTTCTGTGTTCTGGGAAAGCAGAATAGGGTACAATTCAAGACAGCCACATACAAGACAGAGGGTATTCTGGATTATGTTCATTAAGATGTTTGGGAACTAGTAAAGACAACGTCACGGGGAGGACATATGTATTTTGTGATCATTATTGATGATTTCTCGAGAAAGGTTTTGGTGTACTTCATGTGACACAAATCAGAGACGTTTGCCAAGTTCAATTTGTGAAAAGTTGAAGTGGAGAACCAGACTGAGAAGAAGGTTAAGTGCCTCAGGATAAATAATGGAACTGAGTACACAAACGACAAGTTCAGGGATTTATGTGAGCAGCATAGTATAAAGATACATTTCACAGTACGTAAGACACCACAACAAAATGGTGTGGTGGAAAGGATGAACAGGTCTATTGTAGAGAGAGCACGATGTCTTAGGTTGAATGTTGGACTTGCAAAAATTTTCTGGGCTAAGTATGGCATGCGACTTTATCAACAGGTCAATGAGGGTAGCACTAGATGGAAAAGTTACAGAGGAGGTGTAGACAAGTAATGAGGAAGATTACTCTAGTTTGAGAGTATTTGGTTGTCCAGCCTATGTGCACATATCTAATAAAGAATGATCGAAGCTTGATCCAAAGCCTAGACTGTGTGTCTTTCTCGGATATGGGAAATGGGTTAAAGGTTACAAGTTTTGGGATCTAAAGGCAAACAAGGTAATGATCAGTAGAGACGGTATTTGATGAAAATTGTATGTTGAAGAGTACTTAGGGTAAAGAGCAGCAGGTACCAAAAAGCAGTAGTAGTGATATGCAGGTGGTGCATGTGGAGTTAGAGATTCATGTGCAGGAGAACACTTCTCAGGGTACAGAGGCCTCTACTTCAAGAGTTAAGGAGCATCATATTATAGCCACATACAAGCCTAGACGCATTAACAGGCCACCAACTAGGTACGGTTTTGAAGACATAGTTTCTTATGCTCTTTGATGTGTACCAAATATTGTATATTTAGATCCCTTAATTTACTTGTGTTAATCCTTTAACTGTGTTATTAAATGATGTTTTGAGTTAGTTATGTGTTTTTAGTATTTTATAGGTTGCTGAAGGAAAGCCAGGGTTTTTATGTGAAAGTTGCATTTGGAAGGAATTTGCAAATATGTCAGCACGATCGAGCGCAGATCACTACGCTCGAGTGCACATGCGCTCGAGCGAGCGCCCAAGATCGAGTGCAGACGCATCCTCTTGAAAACTAAGGGCGCATATACACATGCGTGGCAAGCCGGAGTATGATCGAGGGTAGAAGGTGTGCGATCGAGCGCACTATCCGATTTGGTAGCGAATTTAAGTCTATTTCAAATTGTAAACCCTAGTTTTAGGCCTATAAATAGAGAATTATCATATTAGTTTTGGGAGGCTACGAATTTTAAGATTTCAGAGGAGAAAGATGAGGGTTTAAGGTTTCCTAGCTTTCGGATCTCAACTTTGTATTTCTTGTTTGTAAGTACTCAATTTTACATTATGAGTTCAATCAATCTTGTTTTGTCTTTCAATAACATGAAAGGCTAAACCTTCAACTAAGGTTGAAGATGAAGCCCCATTTATGATTAGTAACTTTGTTTCATGTATGTAATATTTCCCATTTTAATGGTTTAATTGCTTTATTATTTTACTTCTAATCAATTGAATTGAATAATTTTTTAATATTTTTTGTGATTCAAGGGTACACTTGATGATTTAAGATTATTCAATACAATTGATTGCTTGGTTTTCTTTGTTAAAAATTGGATTTTTCTTGTGATTTATTCTCTGGATACAATTGATGTTTTGATAAAGATTGGATATTTTCTTGTGATTTACGGATACAGTTAATGATTTGATCGAATATTTGATTTCTTTTGTGATTTGGGTTATGAATAGATACATGAGATCTTTTGATTAATTCTTTGAAGTGTTAGTAAAACAAACATAAGATGTATATGTGAGAACTTTGGGGAATATTATAGATCATAAAATTATGTTGTTATGAATTTGTGAATGCGGATTCCGAAACCTTAGTGCTTCGTCATAAGATTTCAATCACTTTAAATTGCTTATGTTTTTACTTTTTCATTCAAACAAAAAATTTTCTAAAAAATTTGGAACTAAATTAGGGTTTAATTAATTTAGATTTAAAATTGCTTTCAAGAATACAATTTCCTGTAGGTTCGACCTCGCACTTGCAATCCATTAACTACAATTGATTCGTACACTTGCGAGTTAAATAAATTTGCATAACAAGTTTTTGGTGCCGTTGCTGGGGATTTGTTTATCTTTAAATCTAGAGTTAAACACTTTTGATCCTGAAATTGAAAGAACGACGAGATAGAATCTAAGACATCCACCAAACACACCCACCAATTCTCAAAGTTCTGAGTCTGATTCGGAAAAGTCTGTTAAGATGGGAGAACGAAATCAACCTGGATCCCTTTGGAAGTTGTTCGTACCCAATATTATTAACACACCGTCGTGTATAGTGTTGCCAGCTACTCGTTCCGAGCTGAAGCCGAGAGCGATAAGTCACCTTCCTGCATTTAGATAATTAGAGAATGAGGATCCATATGTTCAAGTGAGGACCTTTTTGGAAATTTGTGAAATTGTTAATACGCAAAATGCCCCAGCAGAAGCGGTGCGTCTTCAGTTATTCGCTCTGTCCCTACATGATAGGGCGAAATCCTGGCTACTCAACAATAGACCTAGATCTATCACTTCTTGGGATATGTTGCAGAGCAAGTTTTACCACAAGTCCTTCCCAATTTCCAAAATCAATGATCTCCGTCTATAGATCACCAATTTCAGACAAAAAGAAGGGGAAAGATTCACGGGTAGCTAGGAGAAGTTTAAAGAGCTTACTATAAAATGTCCACCCCACGGGTTTGAGAATGAGGTGCTTGTTCAAATTTTCTATAGTGGACTAACACCGAGTGAGCGAAACTCGCTTGAGACTATGAATGGTAGAGAATTCTTAAGTCTTACTAAGGATGAAGCCCATAAAACTATGGACGAAATGACAGAACGAGCACAACAATGAGATTTTCAAAATAATTGGGACAGACAACAACCCACTCCCGAGACAGGAGGCATCTATGAGGTGAGGAACGATGCTGAATTAAGGGAGGAATTCAAGGTTCTCAGGCGCCATTTTGACACAATGGTCTTAAACAAATCAGTGAATACACCAGATACTTACCAAGTTGATGCATGTGGGTTATGT
>NC_081544.1:19511689-19511795 GCF_901000735.1 Corylus avellana
TGCCTTGAAGCCACCTAGCTTGGGAGTCAGTGGCCTAACACTTGTTACATGGGTCAATTAGAAAGATTAAGAGAGTTAGACATTGCAGAGCCTATGAAAAATAAAT
>NC_081544.1:19511895-19513337 GCF_901000735.1 Corylus avellana
GGTTTGCCCGACATAAGAGTAGATATATGAAGTGGCATTACCTTGGAAGAATTCCCCGTCATTTAAAAAAATAAAAAAAAACCCTAAATCCAAAGTTAAAATTGTATGCTATGTTTTACAAATGAGTGTTCTATAAGGATTGGGATTTAAAATAATTACCAATCCATAATAATATAAGAGTCAATATAAAATTTACCTGACCAAATAATTTTAGACTATTCAACCATTTATCTATATGGACAAATAACTTCTGTATTGGCTCGGTTATATTGCTTAGGGTCTGTTTAGGTTTGCGATTAAAGTGTATAATTTGAAAGCGTAATTTTTAAAAACGCAATTAAGTTGTTTTAGCAAAATCACGATTTGGCTTTTAAAATCACAATTTAGTTTTAACTTTTAAAATTTTACATTTTCAAAAGAACACATCCTTACTTGCGATTTGAAAATTCAATTTTTTTTATGTTTTCAACTCGCAAATTTTTTAAAACACAATCTCAAACAATTAATTTTCATTAATTTGGTTAAAAATTAAACTTTTTATCTATAAAATCACAACCTCAAACACATTCTTACTCATATTACAAATAATAAGCGTGAATACTTATCCTAACATTTGAGATCAGTGTGAGCCGAGACAAATCGTAGGTGCTACACATTATCGCCCGTGTGGACGATTTTACCCCTGGGCAACCTTGAGCTCCTATAGGCCGTACTTTGGTTGGGCAACAGTAACTAACATTCTCTTTAATTCATTAATTGTTTTAATCTTTTCATTTTGTTGGTCATTTTACTTATATATATATATATATATATTTCGAATGCTTTGACAACCACGAAATGAAAATAATAATAATAATAATAATAATTACTGTTTGATATTTATAATTTTATACAGAAAGAAAGTAAAACTAAGAAACGTGCTTTTCTACTGATCATTGAATCAAAAAAGTTATAAGAAAGTAAAAACTTTTAATTAATTAAATTTAAGTTACGGTATCAATGATTGGTATGGCTTGTAGACTCTTTCCACTTCTTAATCATTATTTATTTATTTTGACATACGACTTATTACAGGTAGAACATATATAGTTGGTAAGTACCCATTAATAAAAATCAAATTAAATTTTTTTTTTTTTTTTTTTTTTTAAAAAAAGAGATTAAAATAAGCAATGAATAGGGGGCTATAATACGATGTCTGTCACACAGGGAATCACTTGTGGTACTTCCTACCCCAAAAGCCCTGCAAAAAGTTTCACAAAAATAGGGTGAGATCCAAAGACAGGTGTCTCTAAAACAATCCTTTTACATGCTCAAAATAGAGAAGCACTAGCACTCCAAGTTGGGGGTTGGGGTGGTGGGTGTGTGGGGGCCCCGCCGCAAGTGAGAATCTTAGACACGTGTCAGGATCAGATGGTGCGGTGGACCCAGTACAGCTAAGAGTC